>NC_056733.1:1387671555-1387771555 GCF_019279795.1 Protopterus annectens | reverse complement strand
TAAGTTAGACAAAGGCTTTTTAGAGAAATGAACTGCTAGCATTGTGTTCGATTTAGCTATAGTATCTTGAATGTAACATAACAAGTATCTAACTGAAAGTAACCAAGGCCATGTTGTTTTCCTCAGGATGTTTCACATAAAAATTGTTTAAATCAGTGGAAAATCATGGGAAAGATGGTCAGCAGATGATGACCAAAAGGTGGTAATTTGCTACGTCAGCATGGTAGGACAGGATTAATTTGATAACCTATAAAAATGAATGCATTTCCTGTTTCTGGTTAGACAAACTCTGTATTAGCACGTTTTTGTCTCCTTGCTGCCAGATTAAAGTGCCTTAACCTGAACCTACCATGTTTTGATCATTTTTAAAGTATATTTTTCCTTTGACAGATTGGTCCTTCGAGCCGGAAAACGTATCTCTTGCTCTGGACCTAGGTCAGAATTGGGCCCGGTGGCATGCATCCGTACGGAGAAGAGGCCAAATTGGCTCTTCTGCTTTGAAAGACCTCCGACTGAATTGTCATTCGAAAGAGGCCAGCCACTGTTTCTGATCTGGGATTGGAGGACGAGTCAACGATCTGGTCGATCAACTCACGGAGGGTCAGGTAAGGAGGAATTACCTTATTTTTGTTTCAAGATCAGGGACTAGTTACAGAATTATTCTTTTTTTTGTCAGGTAAATTGCTTATGCAAATTAGCGACAGAAGAAGGTATTACTGTTTTTTGTCATAGATCAGGGAAACAGAATAGGTAGACAGTTATTCTAGATAAACTGTGAAAAAGGTGTAGATTTGTGGTACCACGTGATAGAAAGGGTTACGTAACAATTTACAGCTTAGCTAAGACACCAATGGGAAATCAGGGCACAAAAAGCTCCCGGGACACGCCCCTAACTGAAGACGCGAAGTATATGCAATTACAGCGTTACGATAATGTTAAATATTATACCAAATGGGTCGATAAGTACAAATTTGAGGGTAATTTAGATAAACTCGCACTTATGAAACTTGTAAAACAGTTAAAAATAGACGCGAAAGGGCAAATTAAAAAAGCAGAGACAATTAGGAGTCCCTCAGGCACACAGGTGGCTTGAGGAAGCAAATCGTAGGGAGCAAAGAATTAAAAATTCAAAAACAATGTTTTTAGACAAAGAAGATAATAATTTAGTAATAGCGACGGCCCCTCCTTCACCTCCTGCACTTCCGTTACCAGAATATGAAGCGAGTGGACGTACTGATCCACCTCCGCTATACCCAGCTGTCCCTGCAAAAGCACTACCGTTTGTCAGGGATCCCATCGAGACCAGGTCTCGAATGCGTGACTTGAGGAGGGAAATTGAATTAAATAAGTTAAATAGAGCATCACAAGCTATGAGCGAAGAAGAGATATGCCCGCTCATAGAAGTATCGAATCCTCAGGCAGGACAGGCAGGACAAGATCCGACTCTTTTAGTTTATAGACCGTGGACACCGGAAGATATCCGGAAAGCCACAGAAGGTATTCCCCACCCAAAAGTGAATTTTAGGAAGTTTTTAGAAGATTTATAAGGTATGAGATTAAGTTACTATTTGAATGGAGAGGAAGTAGAAAAAGTAGTTAGACAAATTGTAGGTCCAGATTGGCACAAGATTTGTGGCAGCTGGAATCCTTGTGACGCACAACTTAGACCACTCCCACATACTGACGCAGAACTAGATGGCAGAGTGAAAGGTCTGACAGACCGAATCTCTGAAAAGTGGAAGCCTAGGGCTGATTGGACTTGTATTAATCAATGTATACAGCAGGAAAAAGAAACAGTAGATGGGTACTATGCCAGATTATTAGAATGCTTTAACAATCATAGTGGCATGACAGTTCCTGAAAATCAAGCGAATGATTCCCCATATGAACAACAATTGAAAAATGCATTTTTGAAAGGGTGCATTGCACCTATTAGTAGCTTCATTATGAAGCATATGATAGATCATCGAACAAGTAGGTTACAAGCCTTACTTGAATATGCTAGACATGCAGAAAGACATTTTAATAGTAAAAAGAAAAAGAAAACCCAAGTATTTTCAGGAGAAGATGGGTCAGAAGTATTTGTAGTACAAACTGGGAAAAAGAGTAAGAAAAATGCCCAAGGAAATAAACAATCTGACAAACGATCAGAAGATTTCGAAGAAAGAAAGAAAAAGGGTGAGTGTTTTAAGTGCGGGAAAAAAGGACATTTAGCAAGGGATTGCAGGCTAAATAAGAAGGCGACTACAGAAAATAAGGAGGATGAGGAATGGCTATATGATAGTCAGGAATCATTGAGTGAAAGTGAGCAGGAAAAGGTAAATGTAAATGTGATAGCAGGTGAAGAGGATGTGACACAAGGGGTAGAGGATGTATATGAATACACAGACGTAGAAAAAAATGAAATTTTGGACCTAGCTCTTTTGAGCTTAGACCTTTACTTAGCAGATACAAAACCGGAAGTGACGCTTCTGGTGGAGGGGAAGGAAGTTAAATTTTTGTGTGACTCAGGGGCTTCACGGACCCTGATACACCCTTCCAAACTACCGGAAGATACAGAATCACCAGACTATATACTAGTGAAAGCAGCTAATGGACAGCTATATTGGGAGCCACTCTCCCGTGACATTACAATAATAGACCCTGTTTCAGGGATGACTCAGAAAAGTAAAATTGTAGTTTCTGCAAAATGTCCAGTGAATCTTTTGGGTAGAGATTTAATGCAGATATTTGGCATAGCAGTAGTTCCAACCATGCAGGGTATGAAAGCACAGTGACAAATGGACACTTTTGTAGTGCGACCGGAGGGTGAAATGCATTATTGGTACAGCCAGGACTTGGTTACGACTGGTCCAGGGGCAGTAACCAAAGAACTAATGAATGTAGCTATCAGCAAGTTCCCCTCCCTCGACACTGACAAACAGCATTTGTTGCATTGTACTCTATATTACTGTAATAGACCAGGTCCTGATAAAGATTATGAACTAGAATTGTTTCAGAACCATGCAAATAGGCTGGTATTGCGAAATTTGTACTGGGATACAGAAGGGAACAGTGTAGCAAGCTGTTCATTGCCCCAGGAATTTTTGACACTCTACAAATCTAATCAACTGCCCCAATGAAGGCCTGCAAGTGTCAACTCTTTTTTTGGATATGTCCAAAGCATTTGACACAGTCTCACACCAAATCCTGCTAAACAAACTAAACCAATATCATCTATCTAATTCCACTCTTACCTGGTTCCAAAGCTACTTAACTGACAGGTACCAAGCTGTGAAATGGGAAAATTCTCTCCTCAGCTGCCCATAACTATAGGAGTCCCACAGGGTTCTATCTTAGGACCACTACTATTCACAGTCTTCACAAATGACCTCCACACCTCCACACAGCATGCATCTATAATTCAGTATGCAGATGACACTACCTTAATCTGTGCTGCACAAAACATTCCCACCCTCCTGCATACAACTCAACTAGCATTCTCTGACGTTGAAAACTACCTTACCAAAGCCCAACTTATCCTCAATCCAAAGAAAACTCAGCTTATGATTATAACCAGTCCTAACAAAAACACTAACAGTCAATTCACTATCTACTCCACAAATGCTACTCCAATTGCTCCAGTGGCACAGGCTAAGCTATTGGGAATAACCATAGACTCCCACCTAAAATTTGATAGTCATCTGAACTTAGCTATTAAAAAAGTACATGCCAAACTGGGGTCACTCTACCATATCAAACCATTTCTTACCAACAACACAAGATCAGCCATTGCTCGCTCCCAACTTCTATCCACCCTACTCTATGCATCTCCCATTCTGACTAATCTCAACAAAACTGAACTAAGCAAACTGGAAGCTTGCTATAACAGAATTGCCCGTTTTGCTGCAAATTGCTCATATAGAACTCATCACTGTACTGCTTTGAGACAGCTCCACTGGCTTGAACTGCCCAACCTCCTAACCTACAATCAGCTCTGCCTCTGTCATTCTATCTATTACCTCCCCAATAAGTGTCCTGCCCTCAAAAACCTAGTACAACATCACTCAGCCAAAAGGCCTCTTAGATCATCAAGCAAACTACTACTAGAAGTCACCAACAGCTACAATAGCTTTGGAGATGCACTATATAGTAGTTCGGTGGCTAAAAAATGGAACTCTGTCCCTACTAGCATTCAAAACACATCATCCAAAGCCTCCTTTAAAGACCTCATCAGGTAACATCTCAAGCAAAGTTGGCAGTGCCATGATTGCTCCCCAGGCTAGTGAAAGCAGATAACATATGCATACTAAATCTAGAGCAATTTATAATAGTTGTTCAATCTTACTCACAAACACTGGCTAATCTACAATGTATGTACTGTACCTGTGTACTATGTATGTATTCTACCTACATTCCAAAGTTCAGCTGTACACCACAAATCTATTTCTTACCTTTATTTTTAAAATTAATATCTTTTTTGATTGTTCTCTCTACTGTAACTGTTTGTTTGTGCCGCATACCACTGTAAAAACATGTCTCTTGTAATTTGTGTGTATACTGATTATGTCTAAATAACTAAATGTGTCTGTAATTTTTCTTTGTGGAGCTTTTCTCCACGGGCCTCTGCTGAAAAAGGGCCTTTTCGGCTCAGTCAGACACCCCCGGTTAACAAATGTAAAATAAAATAAATAAATAAATGTTAGTTTGACTAAGAATAAACTCTAAAATGGGCAGACTTACATGAGAAAGTCACGAGGTGGGAAAAACAGACAGAACTAGAACTCTCAGAACAAGGAGTACAGAAACAGAAATTGAATTGGATCACACAGACACACCCAGCTGTACACTCACAGGCTAGTGAGGATAGCTGAGTATTACTATTATTAGAAGAAGAGGAAAAAGCCTTGCGAGACATACCAGACATTTTCTTGTCAGCAGGGAAATCAGATGTAGGATTAATACGAACAGCAGGACCAGTTACCATAATGCCAAAGTCAGCTTTTAGACCCCAGAAAAGACAGTATCCCTTGAGAAAGGATGCAGGGATAGGAATCAAACCTATCATAGCAGCCTTACTCAAGGAAGGAGTCTTAATAGAATCCCCTGATTCACCATGTAACACACCTTTATTTCCTGTCAAAAAAGCAAACGGGGAATGGCGTATGGTCCAAGATCTACAAGCAGTGAACAATGCAGTTATACCTAGAGCACCAACGGTGCCAGATCCACATACCTTACTGAATGATTTAAAGCCAGAACAGAAATATTTTTCAGTGGTAGACATAAGTAATGCATTTTTCTCTATACCGATACACCCTGACAGCCAATATTGGTTTGCATTCACATTTCAGGGAAAGCGGTATACATATACCAGATTACCACAGGGGTATTGTGAAAGTTCAACGATATTTGCACAAGAAATGGCAAGCAACCTGGCAGGATTTATCCCACCGAAAGGTAGTCAGATTCTACTTTATGTAGACGACATTCTGCTGGCAGCCCCCACCCAGCAAGAATGCAAAGAAGACACGATAGCTTTGTTACAATTCTTAGCTACTCAAGGTCACAAATTAAACAAAGACAAGTAACAGCTTTGGAGAACACAAGTTAATTACTTAGGATATGTAATATCCAAAGAAGGTAGAATATTAGATGAAGACAGAAAAACAGCAATTTTACAAGCACCTAGACCAGCTACCAAGAAGGAAATTATGTCCTTCCTGGGAACTATTAATTTTTGTCGGAGTTGGATACCAAACTATGCTTTGGAATCTGCTCCACTGGCTGATTTAATATTTAAATAGCCGATGGCTGCACAGGATTTATTACAATGGACACCTGAAGCAGAAGCAGCTTTCTGTAAGCTGAAACAATTGATAGCATCATCCTTAGTTTTAGGATTACCAAACTATAACAAGCAGTTTATTCAAACTGTAGATTGTAAGCAAGGTTATATGACATCAGTGTTGACACAGCAACATGGGGACAAACAACGCCTCATAGCTTATTATTCATCACAGTTAGATCCAGTGGCGCGGTCTTTGCCCCACTGTGTACAAGCAGTAGTTGCAGCTGCAATGGCAGTGCAGGCTTCAGCCTCAGTAGTATTGTTCCACCCTCTCACATTGAGAGTGCCTCATGCAGTCGCAATCATTTTACTGCAAGAAAAAGTAGCATATCTTTCTCCAGCTAGACATCTTTCCTGTATGACCATTCTGTTGGGCCAACCTCATATGACAATTGAATGATGCACAACTTTGAATCCGTCAACTTTGCTTCCAACCCCTGTAGAACGCAAACCGCACTGCTGCCTGCAGGAGATTGAGCAAAAGACACTACCTAGACAAGACCTTACGGATGTTCCCTTGGATGATGCCGAGGTGACATGCTATGTGGATGGCTCGTACAGGAGGGGTCCTACAGGACAGAACCTAGTGGGGTATGCAGTCGTTTCTGATACTGAAACTTTAGAAGCAAAATCTTTGCCACACAACATATCTGCACAAGAAGCAGAACTGATTGCCCTAACAAGGGCATGCACCTTAGCAAAAGGTAAGAAAGTGAACATTTATACTGACAGTCAGTATGCTTTTTCTACTGTACATGTTTTTGCGCAACAGTGGAAAAATAGAGGAATGATAACATCTACTGGTAAACCGATTAATCATGCGCAACTTATTTTAGACTTGTTAGATTCAATTCAGTTACCTAAGAAAGTAGCTATTTGAAAATGCATAGCTCATACAAAACAACAGGACAGAATTTCAAAAGGTAATGAATGGGCTGATACAGCTGCAAAACAGGCAGCTTCTGCCACAGAAACTTTTCTTTTGAGCGAGGAATTACAACCCTCAGAGACTTTAGATTTAGAAATGTTAAAAACAATGCAGACACTTACTACAAATCTTGAGAAACAAAAATGTATAAAACGAGGAGCAATCCTCAAAAAGGGACTGTACATCTCCAAAGAAAAGAAACCAATTTTGCCATCTAATTTATTTAGATATGCAGCATTGTTGAGCCATGGGCAGAGCCATGTCTCAACAGGGGGGATGGTACAGTTAGTGAATCGAGTGTTTACAACTTATGGGTTTACAAACTATACAGAAAAATTTTGTGCAGTATGCCATGTTTGTAACAAGCATCATGCACAAGAGGCATTGAAGCCTAAGCGAGGGAATTTTCCAACACCACCATATCCGTTCCATACCATTTGTATGGACTTCATAAAACCCACTTCCCCCGGAGTCCTTTGAAAGTCTCTTTATCTACTACTTCTAGTATGTCGAGGGATCAGTTGCTAGTGTCCTCTCCAGCTCAACTGGTGAACCTGGGAATATTGAGGAAATGTTACAACTGCCTCATGTACACAGACAATCCTCTCCTTCTCCCACAAAACACAAATACATGCGAGAGATGCAACTATATGGCCAAACTGGAGGCTGAGCTCTCTCAACATAGGACTGGCAAGACCAGACAGGAGGAGAAGGTAACCACACACAATACATACCCAGTCACACATGGTACCATCACAACTTCAAATCATACACATACTCACACAAAGACATACTCGGAGGCTCTGATCAAAATTTACCAAAACAGCAGAGGCCACCAAAGCAGACACCCAAACAACTACCACCTCACGACCCAACACATGCAACACATAGACCACACAGTCAGAGTGTCAAACAGTCACAGCCCTTAAGGCCAAACAAAATGCCAGACACACTTGTCATTGGTGATTCCATAGTCAGACACACTGACGTCCCGCTCACCAGACTGAGTAAAGAGAAGGTCACAGTAAGCTGCCTGTCGGGCGCTAGAATCCACCACATAACGCAAGCACTCAGGTCTCTCAACAGCAGGTACAAGTACGACTCAGTCATTGTCCACGCTGGTATCAACGACCTGAGACGTACCTCCTTGGACTACATGAAAGGGACATCGAGGAGCTCTCTGATTATGTAGCCCAGGCAGGTATGACCCTGACCTTGAGCAGTATCCTACCTTCACCTAGAATGATGCCACAATACAGTGATAAGATGATCAGCTTTAATAATTGGCTTAAATTCTGGTGTCATTCAAAGGGATCCAATGTCTGTCTGCCTGGGATGACATGCTGGACAAGCCACGCTGCTTCATAAGGGACGGCTTGCACCTGTCACCCTGGGCTTCCGGATATTGGCAAAGGCTCTTGCCACCCCCATAGTGCCTTTTTAGGCAAGGCTCAAATTCTAAACCTACCACCCTAGAACACCAAAAGGAAAAAACTAAGGGTAATGCTGCTCAATGCCAGAAGTCTCAATCTCAAGATGCACACACTCGAGGCCCTTCTCAATATGGAGAACATCGATGTCTGTGCTGTGATAGAAACCTGGTTCAAGGCTCCTGAGAGCACCCCAGCACTAACAGGTTTCACCTCATATCATGCGTTCGCCCCAAAATCCGGACAACACCAAGAAAGGAGGGGGGGGTGTCCATATTCATAAAGGACACCCACACCTCAAGGTTGGTGGCAACGCACGATGCATCGGAGACCATCCAGGTGCAATTAACCATAGGCAGGACTGCTCTGCAATTTGTAGCATGTTACAGGCCACCCTCTCAAACTCCGGAACCTCACATGGCCTTCCTGAAAACATTGGAGGATAAATGTATCTCCAAACACCATCATACTAGGTGACTTCAACTACCCTAATATAGACTGGGAACACTACTCAAGCCCGAACACTCTAACCCAAAGATTCCTGGAGTTCATAAACTCAAATGCCATGGAACAACTAGTCACCATCCCCACAAGAGGAGAAAACATACTTGATCTCATCATCACGAACATGGGATCAAAATGTTCAACACCGAAGTATACCCCTCACTGGTGAGATCAGATCATAAACTAATCTCGCTGGAGGTCCTCATCCGCCCCACCTGAAACAAAAAGACCACAGTGAAAAACTTCTCAAAGCCGATTTCACACTTCTAAAAACTAGTGTGGTCTCCTTTAAGGCCCCTGAGCCAGTGGTAAACATTACTCAAACCGCTGAATCACTTACAAATGCCTTCTACCAGCACCTACAGGACTGCATGGATCAGGCAATCCCAAACAAAACTAAGACTCTCTGTACCAAAGGCAAGCGTCCAGTCTGGTGGACCCCAGCCATAAACAAGCTCTACAACAAAAGGAGGAAGCTACTACAAGATAGAGCAAAATCCTTGAAAGGTAAGACACCTTTGATCATTATAAGTAAAAAACTAAGAGCTCTCATAAAATCATCCAAGGCAAATTTTGAGAGAAAAATCGCCAAGGACTCTAAAGAGAATCATAAGGCCTTCTTTAGCTATGTTAGAAACCTAGGAGGAAACTCCCAGATATGCTCAGAATTAGTTCAAAATGATGTGAAAATTACTGAACCTACACACATTGCCAACATACTGGCTGACAGGTTCAGTGCAAACGTCTCCCCCCCAAAAGGAGAGATATCTATTCCAGAGGATTGTAGCCCCCCAAACATCTCCAACGCCCAGGTGAGAACTGCCCTCACTAAGGCAAAAAACACAGCATCCATGGGACCGGATGGTGTCTCCGGCTGTGTGCTTCATGAACTCAACGAGGAATTAAACCCACAGTTAGGACAGCTGTTTAATCTTAGCCTCACCTCAGGATACGTACCCAAGGAGTGGCGCACGGCGACTGTGGTCCCACTTCATAAGGGCGGTGCCTCCACAGACCCTGGAAATTACCGCCCCATTAGCTTGACAAGCCTTATCTGCAAAGCCATGGAGAGGATCATAATGGAACTCATAAATAAAGACATAGGGAACTTGCAGACTTTGGATCCAACCCAGTTTGGCTTTGTCAAAGGCAGATCCTGCCTCTTAAACTTGGTTGACTTTTTCGAGACAGTCACCAAGGCCATTGATGAGGGAAAGGCAGTCCATACAGCCTACCTCAACCTGGCAAAGGCCTTCGACACAATACCCCACACAGGTATCATCGAAAAACTCATCAGCTTGAATGTAAACCCATACATCACAAGATGGGTTGCAAACTGGCTAAGTGACAGAACCCACAGGGTCAGAGTTGCTGGAGCCATGTCAGACTCAAAGCCTGTCACAAGTGGTGTCCCACAGGGCTCAGTCCTGGGTCCACTCTTGTTCGGCATCTACTTTTCTGAAGTACAAGCAAACACAGGAGGGTTATGGCTGACAAAGTTTGCAGATGACTGCAAACTGGGCGCCATAGTCGAAAACACATCTGACACAGATATCCTCCACAAGGGCCTCACAGAAACGGATAACTGGTGCCAGAGCCATGGCTTGAAGTTAAACGCCAAAAAATGCATAGTCATACCCTTCGGGAAAAACAAGGTTACCCCTAGCTACCATATAGGTGGCAATCCACTGAGCACAGAAAAAGTCATCAGAGATCTGGGGACCCAGGTTGACAGTAGCCTTTTGTTTGACACTCATGTTGCTAAAGTAGTTAGGAAAACCTTCTATATCACCCACCTGATCATGAAGGGATTCACATCTAGATCAAGGGAGGTCATCGTCCCCCTGTACTCATCACTCATTAGACCTATTATTGAGTACAATGCCCCATTCGGAATGTATCTGACCAGACACCTGCTGCAGCTTGAAAGGCCCCAAAAGTTCCTCACCAAAAGGATAAAGGGTCTCAAAAATATGTCTTATGCTGCCCGACTGAAAGAACTCCAGCTCTATTCAGTCTCATACCGCTTGCTCAGAGGTGACCTGTGCCTGACATATAAGGCCATGTCAAACCCAGATTTGATGAATATGCTTCACCTCAAAAAATCTAGATCCCTCAGAACCACAAGGGCAGGAGACTTAAACCTTGACACGGTTATAAATAGAACGTGCTGGAGGGACAGATTCATCACCCAGAGACTCCCTATGCTGTGGAACAAAATCCCGGTACATGTGAGGCAGAGCACCTCTCTGGCCTTGTTCAAGAGGAATCTTGACCAATGGATGGGAGATTGCAGATATACCCCAGGGATTACTTCAGTGTCACTGCTTGACAGAGGCACAGCAAAATGATAGGCATAGTTTTTATTCAAACTAAAGGGGTGGCGAAAGCCACATAACTATGGGCTAGGCTTATAAATGCCCTTGGGCAGATAGCCTAGTATGAACCTATGAACCTATGAATAAATGTGAGAATAAAAAATACTGCTTAGTTATTATAGACATGTTTTCCAAATGGGTAGAAGCGTTTCCAACTAAAAACCCAGATGCAGCTACGGTTGCAAAGGTCCTTGTTAAAGAAATTATACCCAGATTTGGGATATCGGAAAAGATTTATAGTGATAACGGGACACATTTCGTGAACCAAACAATTCAGCAACTTAGTCGTTACTTCGGAATATCGTTAAAGAATCACTGTGCGTATCACCCCCAATCTGCAGGACTAGTAGAGCAGCACAATGGGGTACTGAAGATTAGACTTAGGAAATTGATAGAAGAAACACAGAAAAATTGGGTGCACTGTTTTCCTTTAGCACTGTTGAGTATGAGAACTGTTCCAAATGTAAAGGGATTAACTCCTTTTGAAACTTTGCTTGGGAGGGCATATTATACACCTCAGTGGAAACCTCTCATGTCTACAGAGCAGGAGGCTGACAGTTCACTTGCAGGATATATGAGGAGATTTTTGAATAACAAACTTTTGCAGTTAAATTCTGTTTCAGATAAAGAGCAACCAAAATCGGAAGCACCAGTAGCCCCAGGCACTTGGGTCTGGGTGAAAATTACGAAACGGAAGAATTGGAGCTCTCCGAAGTGGGAAGGTCTGTACCAGGTACTGCTGTCAACACCCACCGCAGTCAAAATCACGGAACGAGCTTCTTGGATCCATTTGACACACTGTAAACTGGTTAAAAACTTTGAACTGGACAAAAACCTTGTTACTGTTGCACAACAAGAACAAAATGGCCAGATACAGAGTGAGTAGAGACACTGAACAATTTCAGAAAACTAGTATGATTGTTTTTGTTGCAATATTGATCACACTGTTCTTTTTACTGTGGCCATACTTTTTTCCTGCCACAAAGGTTGAACTGATTAGACTTAATGAACCAAACATAGACTGGCATCCGAACTTTAACACTTATCAGGCAATTACACGTGTATATGCAGAGACTTTCAATGTTTCGAACTGCTGGATCTGTACGGCCATACCAACAGCATACGGGGGTTTGTTAATGACTGCTATCCCCCTAGGGGTCAATGAGACCTGGGAAAATCTGTTTTTTGACACAGTTGCTATTAAAGCACAAGATAAGGTAGCACTGTATTTGCCTGTGACACAAAAAGGAATTGTATGTTTTTATAAAAATGACTCCATCCAAGTTGGGTGGAGTAAATGTAATGTTACTGTACAGTACAAATGTTATAGAAAACCAAATGATTTGAGTGGATCTTGTAGTACAGATTATGACTCATTTTTGAAATCTATGCATAAAACCCTTGATCAGGTACAGCACAATCCTGTAGTTTTCAAACAGTTATCAGTGATAGATAAGAAAATGTTTCATGCAGGGCAGTCTTTTCATAACAAAGTAATGACAAAGGTAGAGGACTGTTATTTTGTATGTGGGAAAAAGGCATATAAATGGTTACCTGAGAATTGGTCTGGCAGTTGTTTTTTGGGATACCTGGTTCCGGCCATCCGACACACTGCAGCCTTGCCTCAAGGGAGTATTCAAAATGCTCGAGACGTAACCAAAAAGGCTGTTAAGAAACCGGAGATTCCAGTGGGACGAATCGAAGCAGGGTGGAAAAACTATCGTAATGTGGGAACCAAACTTGTGCACATGGACTTGAGTGATGCTGTTATATCCTGGGCAGGTATATCACCCATGTATGGCGGAGTTAAATCAATATGGGAACTGCGAAAACTGTCTAAACTTCTCTAAATAATGAGTAATGCAACTTTTTCTGCCCTTGAACTGATAACTGATGAACTGAATGCCATGAGAACTGTAGTGCTTCAAAACCGAATGGCTCTTGACTTCACCCTAGCGGCGAGAGGTGGGACTTGCGCTTTATCAAAGAAGAATGCTGTGTGTTTATTCCTGACCATCAGCATGAGATAAACGATCATCTCGAGGTGATTCAGCAAGTGTAAGCCATGACCAAACCAGGCCCAAACCCTCTGACAGAGTTTTTTCAGAATGCCTTTGGGGGGTGGGGTTCCATCTTTATGAACATACTGATTGCTATTGGGGTAGGTTTACTCCTAATAGGAGCTTGTATTTGTTGCGGAATCCCCTGCATGAAGAAATTAATTAAGGAATTCATAGATATATTCGTATCTGAAACTATGTATCAAAGTACTGAATTTGAAGAGCTGCTAGAATGTGAGACGCTTTCATAAAAGTTTAAACTAAATGACTTTCTTAACTGCAAATCCTAAATGGAAGAGGTTAGGAAAAGAAGCAAACTGTTTATCCTTTTTTTTGAAAATAGAATAAAAAGTATTAACAGGAGGGAGATGTTAGAAAAATATGTATTAATATGTGTTTGCTTAATAACAAATTAATAATCAAGTGTTTTTAATATGCTTTTCATTCTATTTCTTATGCACTGTGATTTTTATAAATTGAGTTTCATATGAGGCTGAAAATAATCCTTATTGAAACTGCAGCATGCTTACTGAAACTTGCAAGTTGCCCTCTGACCTAGTAACTGCTAGCACAACAATATTCTTGTTTATGCCTTGTGGAAATGTACTTGAAAAGCAGGTGTTAATCTGCTAGGTCAGAAGCATATGAATAGACAATATACCATTGAATAAATGTAATGATTTCAGACAGACAGCCTTGTTCAGAGGATGGGAACCTCTGCAGCTGCAGTAGTTTAGAGATAAGTTAGACAAAGGCTTTTTAGAGAAATGAACTGTTAGCATTGTGTTCGATTTAGCTATAGTATCTTGAATGTAACATAACAAGTATCTAACTGAAAGTAACCAAGGCCATGTTGTTTTCCTCAGGATGTTTCACATAAAAATTGTTTAAATCAGCGAAAAATCATGGGAAAGATGGTCAGCAGATGATGACCAAAAGGTGGTAATTTGTTACGTCAGCATGGTAGGACAGGATTAATTTGATAACCTATAAAAATGAATGCATTTCCTGTTTCTGGTTAGACAAACTCTGTATTAGCACGTTTTTGTCTCCTTGCTGCAAGATTAAAGCGCCTTAACCTGAACCTACCGTGTTTTGATAATTTTTAAAGTATATTTTTCCTTTGACAGTAACCCAAAAAACAACTGCCGGACCAGTTCTCAGGTAACCATTTGTATGCCTTTTTCCCACAAATGAAATAACAATTCTCTACTTTAGTATTGATATAAGCTTGCCCTGCATGAAACATTTTCTTATCAATAATAGAAAGCTGCTTTAAAAGAATAGGATTATGTTGTACTTCACTAGCAGTTCTATGCATCCTTTCAAAATATGCATCATAGTTTGTATCACAAATAGTTTCTGCCTTACTGGCCTTAATATAACATTTATAAGAAACAGTCACATTGCAATTGCTCCAACCCACCTGAATAGTGTCATTTTTATAAAAACATACAACTCCCTTTTGTGTAACAGGTAGGTACAATGCTATTTTGTCTTGTGATTTTACAGGTGTAGTATCAAAGATCAAGTTTTCCCAGGTCTCATTGACCCCTAGGGGGACAGCAGTCATTAATAATCCCCCATATGCTGTCAGTATAGCTGTGCAAATCCAGCAGTTCGAAACATTAAAAGTCTCAGCATACACATATTTAATTGCTTGATAAGTGTTGAAGTTTGGATGCCAGTCTATGAGTAATGCATCACGTTTGTTCAGTTCAACTCGTGTGGCTGAAAAATGGAAAGGCCATAGCAAAAAGATCATTATCACCAGTATAGCTAACAGGATAATTATGCAATTTTTCTGAGACCATTCTACATCCCTGTTTACTCTATATCTGGTCATTTTGTTCTTGTCGTGTAACAGTAGCAAGATTTTTGTCCAGTTCAAAGTTCTTGACCAATTTGCAGTGTGTTAAATGGATCCAGGACACACGCTCAGTGATCATAACTGCAGTGGGTGTTGTCAGCAAAACTTGAAATGGTCCTTCCCACTTCGGTGAGCTCCAATTCTTTCTCTTAATGACTTTCACCCAGATCCACTCTCCTGGTTGCATGCCTGGTCGAACTGCTGCCTCTGATGGTCCGGTCTGTTCTTTATCTGAAACAGAATTTAACTGTAGAAGTTTTTTATTACTCAGCAACCTCCTCATGTACTCTGCCAGTGAACTGTCAGCCTCCTGATCTGCAGGCATGAGAAGTTTCCACTGAGGTACATAATATGACCTCCCAAATAACATTTCAAAAGGAGTTAACCCCTTTGCATTTGGAACAGTTCTCATACTCAACAGTGCCAGAGGTAAACAGTGCACCCAATTCTTTTGAGTCTCACTCATCAATTTTCTAAGCTTGTTTTTCAGAACCCCATTATGCCTCTCTACTAATCCTGCAGATTGGGGGTGGTGTGCACAATGGTTCTTTAATGAAATTTTGAAATATCGACTCAATTGTTGTATGGTTTGATTTACAAAGTGTGTGCCATTATCACTGTGGATCTTTTCCGGTATGCAAAATCTAGGAATAATTTCTTAAACGAGGGCTTTTGCAACAGTAGCTGCATCTGGATTTTTGGTCGGAAAAGCTTCCACCCATTTGGAAAACATATCTATAATGACAAGACAGTACTTTTTATTTGCGCATTTGTTTAGTTCTATAAAATCCATACAAATAGTATGGAAAGGATACGGTGGTGTAGGAAAACTCCCTTGCTTAGGCTTCAGTGCCCCTTGTGCATGATGCCTGTTGCACAAAATTTTTTTGTGTAGTTTGTAAATCTATAAGTCGTAAACACTTGATTCACTAACTGTACCATCCCCCCTGTTGAGACATGGCACTGCCCATGGCTCAACAAAGCTGCATATCTAAACAAGTTAGACGGCAAAATTGGTTTTCCTTCCTTGGAGATGTACAGCCCCTTCTCAAGGATTGCTCCTCGTTTTACCCATTTCTGTTTCTCTATTTTTGTAGTGAGTGTCTACATTGTTTTTAACATTTCTAAGTCTAAAATCTCAGAAGGTTGTAATTCCTCACTCAAAAGAAATACTGCTGAAGCTGTAGCTGCCTGCTTTGCAGCTGTGTCAGCTCTCGCATTACCTTTTGAAATCCTATCCTGTTGTTTGGTATGAGCTACACATTTACAAATAGCTACTTTTTGAGGTAACTGAATAGATTCTAACAAATCTAAAATAAATTGCGCATGATTAATCGGTTTACCAGTAGATGTTATCATTCCTCTATTTTTCCACTGTTGTGCAAAAACATGTACAGTAGAAAAAGCGTACTGGCTATCAGTAAAAATGTTTACACATTTACCCTTTACTAAGGTACATGCCCGTGTCAAGACAATCAATTCTGCTGCTTGTGCAGATAAGTTGTGTGGTAAAGACTTTGCTTCTATAATCTCAGTATCAGAAACTACTACATACCCTACTAGATTCTGCCCTGTAGGACCCTTTCTGCATGAGCCGTCCACGTAGTATGTCACCTCGGCATTATCCAAGGGAACATCCGTAAGATCTTCTTTAGGTAGTGTCTTTTGCTCAATCTCCTGCAGGCAACAATGTGGTGTGCCATCCACAGGGGTTGGGAGCAAGGCTGACGGATTCAAAGTTGTGCATCGTTCAATTGTCATATGAGGTTGGCTCAACAGTATAGACATACAAGAAAGATGTCTAGCAGGAGAAAGATATGCTACTTTTTCTTGCAGTAAAATAATCGCGACTGCATGAGGCACTCTCAATGTGAGAGGGTGGAACAACACTACTGAGGTCGAAGCGTGCACTGCCATTGCAGCTGCGATTACTGCTTGTACATAGTGTGGCAGAGATCGCGCCACTGAGTCTAGCTGTGATGAATAGTAAGCTATGGGGCGTTGCTTGTCCCCATGTTGCTGTGTCAGTACTGATGTCATATAACCTTGCTTACAATCTACAGTTTGGAAAAAACGTTTATGATAATTTGGTAATCCTAAAACTAATGAAGATGCTATCAATTGCTTCAGTCTGCAGAAAGCTGATTCTGCTTCTGGTGTCCATTGTAATAAATCTTGTGCTGCCATAGGTTTTTTGTATATCAAGTTGGTCAATGGAGCAGATTCCAAGGTATAGTTTGGAATCCAACTCCGACAGAAATTAGTCGTACCTAAGAAGGACATCATTTCCTTCTTGGTAGTCGGTTTAGGTGCTTGTAAAATTGCTATTTTTCTGTCTTCATCTAATATTCTGCCTTCTTTGGATATTACATATCCTAGGTATTTAAACTGCTTTTTCCAAAGTTGCAGTTTGTTTTTGTTTACTTTGTGTCCTTGAGTGGCTAAAAATTGTAGTAATGCTATGGTATCTTCTCTGCATTCTTGCTGGGTGGGGGCTGCCAGCAGAATGTCGTCTACATAAAGTAAAATTTGGCTGCCTTTCGGTGGGATAAATCCTGCCAAGTTACTTGCCATTTCCTGTGCAAATATTGTTGGGCTTTCACAATATCCCTGTGGTAGTCACGTATATGTATACCTTTTCCCCTGAAATGTAAATGCAAACCAATGTTGGCTGTCAGGGTGTATCGGCATTGAGAAAAATGCATTGCTAATATCTACCACAGAAAAATACTTCTGTTGAGGTTTTAGGTCATTCAATAAGGTGTGTGGATCTGGCACCGTAGGTGCTCTGGGTATTACTGCATCATTTACAGCTTGTAGGTCTTGGACCATACGCCATTCTCCATTTGCTTTTCTAACAGGAAATAAGGGTGTGTTACATGGTGAATCAGGAGATTCTCGAAGAAAACAGGCGCTGAATAAAAAGAAATCCAATGAAAAAACACAACACGTTGGAGAAAAAGAACTTTATCAAAATAGCAAAGCTTTTGGGTGAAACCCTTTCTCAATACTGAAACAATTACATTCAAGACATCACTTGTTTTAAATAAGAGCCCACAAGTCACATGATAGCAGCCCATATCATGTGACCAAAACACAAAATCAATACTATACATATAAAATACATATAAAATACATCTAGATACGCATATCATAATTTAATACAATACAGCTTCATAAATACACATATCATAAGTCTTAAACCTATTTTAATGAAGTTGCAACGTATTAAATTATGATATGTGTATTTATGAAGCTGAAAAGCTTTGCTATTTTGATAAAGTTCTTTTTCTCCAACGTGTTGTGTTTTTTCATTGAATCAGGAGATTCTACCAGTACTCCTTCCTTAAGTAAGGCTTCTATTATAGGTTTGATTCCTACTTCTGCATCCTTTCTCAAGGGATACTGTCTTTTCTGTGGTCTAAATGCTGACTTTGGCGTGATTGTAACTGGTCCTGCTGTATGAATAAGTCCTACATCTGATTTCCCTGTTGACCAGAGAGTTTCTGGTATGCTTTGTAAAGCTTTCTCTTCCTCTTTTAATAAGAGTGCTAATCAGCTGTCCTTGCTAGATTGCAGGTGCACAGCTGGGTGTGTCTGTGTTATCCAGTTTAACTTCTGCTTTTATACTCCCTGTTCCGATAGCTCTAATTCTGTTTGTTTTTCCCACCTTGTGACTTTTTCTCCTAGGTCTACCCACTTTACGTTCTTGTCCTTAGTTAAGCTAACATGTGGTAGCCGATTAGATTTATAAAGTGCAAAGAATTCCTGGGGCAATGAACAGCTAACTACACTGTTCCCCTCTGTATCCCAGTACAGATTGCGTAATACTAATCTGTTTGCACGGTTTTTAAACAGTTCTTGCTCATATTCCTTATCAGGTCCTGGTGTGCTGCAATAATACAGAGTACAGTGCAACAAATGCTGTTTATCAGTGTCAAGGGAGGGGGACTTACTGATGGCTACATTCATCACTTCGGTTACTGCCCGTGGACCAGTTGTAACCAAGTCCTGGCTGTACCAGTAAAATGTTTCACCCTCCGATCGCACTACAAAAGTATCCATTTGTCGCTGTGCCTCCATACCTTGCGTGGTTGGAACTACTGCTATGCCAAAAGTCTGCATAAGGTCTCTGCCCAAAAGGTTTACTGGGCATTTTGCAGAAACAACAATTTTGCTTTTCTGGGTCATCCCTGAAACAGGGTCAGTTATTGCTATGTTATGGAAAAGTGGCTCCCGGTACAGCTGTCCATTAGCTGCTTTCACTAATATATAGTCAAGTGATTTTGAATTTTCTGGTAGTTTGGAAGGATGTATCAGGGTCCGTGATGCCCCCGAGTCACACAAAAATTTTACTTCCCTCCCCTCTACCAGAAGTGTAACTTCCGGTTTTGTGTCTGCTAAGTAGAGCTCCAGGCTCAATAATGCTAAGTCCAAAATGTCATTCTCTTCACTATCTGTGACTTCTTGCACATCCTCTATTTCTCCCATCAAATCCTCTGTTCCCTCTATCACATTCACATTTGTCTTTTCTTGGTTATTTCTTTCTAGTGATTCCTGACTACCATATAGTCAGTCCTCACCCTTCTTATCTTCCGTGGCTACCTTCTTATTTTGCTTGCAATCCCTTGCCAAATGTCCTTTTTTCCCGCATTTAAAGCATTCACCCCTTTTCTTTCTCTCTTCAAACTCTTCTGATCGCTTATCAGATTGTTTGTTTCCCTGGGCATTTTTCTTGCCCTTTTCCCAGACTGTACTACATAGACTTCTGCTCCATCTTCTACTGCAAATACTTGAGTTTTCTTTTTCTTTTTGCTATTAAAATGCCTTTCAGCATTTCTTGCATATTCAAGTAAGGACTGTAATCTACTTGTGCGGTGATCTACCATGTGTTTTGTAATAAAACTACTGATAGGTGCAATACTACCTTTCAAAAATGCATTCTTTAGTTGCTGCTCATATGGGGAATCATGTGTTTGGTCTTCAGGTACCTGCATTCCACAATGGTTATTAAAACATTCTAATAATCTAGCAAAATATCTATCAACAGTTTCACCTTCTTGTTGGATGCATTGATTAATGCAAGTCCAGTCTGCCCTAGGCTTCCATTTCTCAGAGATTCGGTCTGTCAGACCTTTCACTCTGTTATCCAGCTCTGCGTTACTATGTGGGAGTGGCTTATGTTCTGTGTCACGGGGATTCCAGTTGCCACTGATCATGTGCCAATCTGGACCTACGATTGTCTGACTACTTTTTCTACTTCTTCCCCATTTAAATGGTAACTTAACCTCATGCCCTGTAAATCTTCTAAGAACTTTCTAAAATTGACTTTCGGATGGGGAATCCCCTCTGTGGCTTTCCGGATGTCTTCCGGTGTCCACGGTCTATATACTAGGATAGTCAGGTCCTGCCCTTCCTGTCCTGCCTGAGGATTTGGTACTTCTATGAGCAGACATATCTCCTCTTCACTCATAGCTTGTGAGTTTTCATTCATTTGATATAACTCCATGTCCCCTCTTATTTTACGTGTTCGAGACCTAGTCTCGACAGGATCTCTGACAAACAGTTTTGGTTTCGCAGGAACAGTTGGTTATAGCGGAGGTGGATCAACTTGTCCACTCGCTTCATATTCTGGTAAGGGAAGCTGAGGGGGTGGAGGGGCCGATGCTATTACCAGGTTATTGCCTTCTTTATCTAAAAACATTGCTTTTGAATTCTTAATCTTTTGTTCCCTGCGGTTTGCTTCCTCAAGCCACCTGTGTGCCTGGGGAATGCCTAATTGACGTTGCTTTTTTACCTGACCTTTTGCGTCGGTTTTGAGCTGTTTGACAAGTTTAATAAATGAAGATTTTTCTAGTTTACCATCAAATTCATATTTATTAACCCATTTTGTATAGTACCTAACATTGTCGACACATTGTAATTGCATATATTTTACGTCTTCGGTTAATGGCAGTTCTTGGGATCTTTTTGTGCACTTATTTCCCATTTTGTCCTAACTTTAGCTAAAGAAAAAATGTTACATAACCCTTCTTATCATGTGGTACCACGATTTCTCTTTTTCACAGTTTATCTAGAATAACTGTCTACCTATTCTGTTTCCCTGATCTATGACAAGACAGCAATCTTTTTTGTCCCTGATCTGCACTTCACAGATCTCCCTGACAAAAACAAAATACTGTAACAAGTCCCTGATCTAAAACACAAAAAAGGTAAATTCCTCCTTACCTGAGCCTCCGTGATTGATCGTCTGACGGTGCCGTAGACTCGTCCTCCAATCGCAGATCAGAAACAGTGGCCGGCCTCTTTTGAACGACAATTTAGTCGGAGGTCTTTCAAAGCAGAAGAACCGATGTGGTCTCTTCCCCGTACGGTTTCATGCCACCGGGCCCATCTGACCTGAGTCAGAGCTAGAGTTTCCAGTCCGAAAAGGACCAAATCTGTCAAAGGAAAAATTAACTTCAAAAAGGTCAATACACGGCAGGTTCAGGTTAAGGCACTTTAATCTTGCAGCAAGGAGACAAAAACATGCTAATACAGAGTTTGTCTAACTAAAATCAGGAAGTAAGTTCATCTTTATACACTTTCTAATAAGACATTGCCTACCAAGCTGAAGTAACAGATCGCAAGTTTTAACATCATCATTTCATAGCAGCTGTTTGTCTATAATTTTCTGCTTGCATTATCAGTTTTATGAAAAACTTCCTAAGAAAAACAACGTGGCCTTGGCAACCACCAATTAGATATGCTTCCCTCTATATTATGTTACCATTCAAGGTACTATGGCTAATTCGAGCACAAAGCAAGTACAGATTCTTCAAACAGTCTTTGTTTGATGTATCTCTTCTTTCCTGCAGCTGTGCATGTTCTCATAACACGGACAAGGCTGATTGTTCATATTCAATGTTCTATTCATTCATTTCCTGACCTAGCAGATAATCACCTGTTTTTCAAGTACATTTCCAAAAGGCATAAACATGAATTTTGCTGTGCTAGCAGTTACTAGGTCAGAGGGCATCTTGCAAGTTTTAGTAGCATTCTGCAGTTTCAAAAAGCATCTTATAATTTCATACAGAATTAAGCTGTATATAAAATAGAATGAAAATGTGTTAACCCTTTTAGCTTCTAATAAGCATTAAACATATACATAAATGCATATTTTACTGACAATAAGCATGTATGCAGACTTTATCAACTTGCAGTTTAAATGCAAAAGTTTATATGCAGATTCATACATAGGTGTGCAGTTTGAAGATAACTCATTTGCTTTAGTCCACATCTTTTTGAACTAAAATTCCATCTCACTTTCATTCACAGTCTTCCTACTATGAAGACAGTAAGTTTGGCCATACCTGAATGTATTACTATTGTGTTTAGCTTGCACTGCATAGGAGGAATATAATCCAACACTATTCACAAATATTTCAGGTTTTGAATAAACTTTTCTTCAACAACACAGATATTCTGCGGGTGCACTTTTTCCATTTCAAAGATAGTATAGTTAAATGACAACTTCCTCTATATAATCTACAGACATGACTGTTAGGTTTACAGTGCTCCTTTTTCATGTTTGAACTGCAACACTCACAATGTATGTGGTTTCTGACAGCTCATTTGACAGCATTTATCATATTAGATACTAGCAGGGGGTGGCTCGTGCTATTGGGTTGCAGGACTGCAGCCCCCCTCAGCTGTAAAACATAACAGAAAATAAAATAAAAAGGAAAGAAAAGAAAATAAAAAAAAATAAATAAAAAAACATGAGTCACGGAACATCGCACATGCACAGTCGTGGCATTTCCGATATCCGGAATGCTGGTGAACCAGTCTGGAGCATGCAGACAGAATCCAGACTGTCTCACCAGCAGTTTATGAAGACAGCATTCAGCAGCAATATCCCAGAAGTCTATGCAGTTACAACTGCATAGACTAGAAGGGGATTGAACTGTAACATCTGCAGGATGGGAGGGAATCAGACAGCAACATCCACGCTCTGCTGTCACAGGAAGAACTAGGACAAGCCTTGTGGGCATTTCTACTGAATGGACTGTGTGTGTGTGTGTGTGTGTGTGTGTGTGTGTGTGTGTGTGTGTGTGTGTGTGTGTGTGTGTGTAATGCCCCAGTTGCTATATGGTGGTGGGTAGAGAATACACAGACTTGAACCTTCTGCCCAGGTGAATTCCCTACCCACCACCATTCGTAAAAAATGTGCAGAATTTTGCCAAATAGTTATTCTGTTCTGTTCCTCATAAAATCTGTTGTTTCTGTATTTTTGTGTATTTGTACAGTCAGTAATGCATTGGTGCAGTGGTAGCATTGTTGCCTGACAGCTACAGGTTATCTGGTTTAATTCTTGGCTGGGGTGCCTTCTGTGTGGAGTCTGCATTTCTCACCTGTGTTTGTCTGGGTGTTCTGGTGTCCTCCCATCTTACAAAGACAAAAAACTGTTGGGAGGGTGGCCTAATGATTAAGGTTTTCGCCTTACAAACACAAGGTTCAGGGTTTGAGTCTCACAAGGGATAATTGGCTAGGCTTGCAAGGGCAGTTAGCCTAGTATGAACCTATGTCTGGAGTGTTTCTCGCTGGGTCTCTGCTGAAAATTGGCTTTTGTTCCAAGTCAGACTTTTCTGGTTAACAAATGTTAAATGAACATGACAAGCATTTGAATTTCAGATGTCATATTCTTCAGAAAGTACATGGTAACACAAAAGCTTTTATTCTAGAATTTTTTTAAGTTTATAAGATGAATATTTGAAATTTGTCCCTATTTTTGGGACGGTATTCCCCCATTATCGGCTTCGTCCAGGTTTTTTGTGCTAAGGTTGAGAGCTATGGTAAGAACTGAATTCACTGAATATGTTTGGGGGCTGTATTCTCCCATTACTGGCTTTGTCCAGGTGTTTTTTGCTAAGATGTTGAGAGCTATGGTGAGAACTGAATTCACTGAATATGTTTGGGGGGGCTGAGTTCCCCCATTATTGGCTTTGTTCAGGTGTTTTGTGCTAAGAGGTTGACAGCTATGGTGAGAACTGAATTCACTAAATGGTAGCCATTTAAGTTTCAGTCTTCTTTTCTTTCGCAAAACAGTTGATTTGGCATAGTGGTATGTTTCTCTGACTGTTTTGCACAGGGTCCTGGGTTCAAGTCTTGGCAGTGAAATGTATGGTGGTAACACAGCATTTTATTCTAGCAACTTTCCTACATTATACAAGCAATGTTTAAAATGTTTCTCTGTTTTTTGGGCATTTGCCCCCCCCCCCAATAAAGTTTGGATTTTTCCAGATTTCTTGTGTGGCAAAGTTCAGAGATACAGCTGAGTGTTGAGTAGATTTTACAAGGAGCTGAGAGCTGCAGGGGAGCAAATGTTTAGTGCTGCTTATGCTAAACCTACTTGCATTGTTAATAGCACAACAGGTAGTGTACTTGCTTTTGATGCAGAAGGCTGTGGGTTCTACTCCCACAGTAGATAGATTCACTGCTGATACTGTACTATGTTGCAAAGGGGATGGATGCTGCAGTCCTTTTTGGTGAAGATACCTAGTAACTATGAACCTGTTATCAGTTTGCCATCCATTCCCTAATGCAATATTACTAGCTTATCATTTGTTAGTGTAACATAGGCAATGTATTCCTCAAGGGCAACAGGCACTTTATTTGTAGATGAAACAATGAAATATAAAGTTGTTGGCTAGTAGCTAGACAGCTTACTTAATATCTAGATGGAAACAAAAAGGTTGTGAGACATGAAAAAATAAATACATTTTAAATACATTACTGGAATGCCAGTCAAAATCAAGTATAAGAAAAACAAGCAGCACTCAACTTAAACCACTTCTCTCTGCACTGCAGTTCTAATTATAATTTATATTCAGCTTTATTGAAGTACCAATTAACATGCTGAAAGTAACAATCTCTGTGATACCCCCACTTGTAAAAATGTTTCTTATCCTAAAAAGACCTGCTGCCTGACAATGACTATCTACTTGTTTCATGGGGAAAACATGATCAAAGTAAAAAATGAACAGCAAAGAAGAAACAAGCTCAAGATAAATTGCTTAAAGGATTACTGCACAGGTTATGGACCACACATGATAGATTGGCATTCTGTTTAGCTTACGGGTAAAGCCTGCAAAGATGACTGCAAGTCTTCAACAAATGTAATGACCTTCTGAAAATACTGTAATCCTGTTCTTTATTACAAATACTGTCATATGCATTTCAATACCTAAGGCTTATACATTATCTAGTTATGTAAATATTCTCTGCATGGTAACAACAAAAAGGCTTTCAATGTTGGTAATTCTTTAACAGTCTGCTTATTAAAGCTTACTTGCATCTTACAATCTCAGAAAAGCTTACCTGATGGTCATTAAAGCATTGCCACTTAAACACTGAACAACAGGCATTGTACCAACATGCATTTTCTGAATAATAAGAAGCACACATTAACAGTATAAAGATATGACAGAAAACCAGAACATTCTGAAAAATCAAGGACAGATGAAAAGCCACTGTGATACTTGTGTCTGCCTTATATGGGGGGATACTCTCCACACTTACACTGCATAACTGCTCCTTGCCTTGCTTGGACAAATCCAGTAACTACATGGGGAAAATGGAGTGCAACAAGTATGTCACAATTTGAAATGTCTCTGGCTGACGGTGATGGCTCTGAAACATTTGTCATACCTCTCAACCTCAGAGCAAGAAATCTGGACAAAGCCATAAATAGAAGTTGGACAAAGGTCCAAAAATAAGGACAATTTTTAAATATTGCTATTATAAACTTAGAAAGATAATATAATAGTAGGTTTTGCATTAGCATGAGTTTTCTGAAGGGTATGAAATCTGAAACTCAAATGTCTGTCGTTATTTTCTAACGTCAATATTTAATGATTTGCCACTAATTTGCCAGAAAAACACAATTTTATGAAAAACGGACAAAAAATGTGATGCAAAAATATAAAATAGCCACACAATACAGCTGGGAACCTGTAAAGAAGGTACCCCTTTTAAATATTAGTACTGTTAACTTGCACAGATGACAAAATAAGACAATCTACATGCATTTTGGAAATAAAAGTGATCTATAATTCTAATCATTACAATTATTTATTAATTGTAAACCCTCCACGTTTTCTTCCAAAATTGCCATTTTTGTGGAGGGATTATTAGGAGGAGAGCAACATTTTGAGCCTAAATCGGGGACAGTTGAGAGGTTTGGATATACCTAATTCTATAAAGTGATTTATTTTCATGTACCTCTCACCCTCTTAATGCAAGAAATCTGGACAAGGCCAAATATATTGGGGGAACATACAAACAGTACTAAAAATTACTCTTATATAAACTTAGATAGTTGATAGACTAACAGGTCTTGCTTTAGCATGCCTTTTTCTGAAGGGTATATAGTCTTAAACTTAATGTCTGTCATTATTTAGTGACTTTATTCATAAATGATTTGCAAGAAAACCACAAATTTTATGATGACCAGACCAAATATAAGAACCAAAAATCTATTCATTCTGCAAAAATCTGGACATTTGAGAGGTATAGTTTAGCCGGGGCTGTCTTTGAGTTTGCCACCCTTCCCTCCTCACAAAATTATGGTTGAATGCCCCCCCCCCTTCAGCCATTTCAGTGTCTCAATACTTGGCTATTTTGGCCCATTTACCATAAACACTGTAATACGCATACTGCTTTACTTCTATGATGATTTGGATTTCATTTAAAAGTTTTATTTTACATTTTACAGCACAAACACTAATATACATCTGCTAAACAAAGCAGTACAGTCTCACAATGAAAATAGAATTAGCATTAAAACTTATCTGCCCTTGAAACTCACATTCTTTGAAACAACATTGAAACCCACATTCAAAGAAAATACATCTGGCCAGTGGCAGATAAAAGATTAACTTCGAGCTGTTTTCAAATCATAGGTCCCTTGCACATGAAACATACATGTGTTCTTTGATACACCTTCCTGATTGTATTAAATTATATTCCTTGTATAATATAATATAGTACAGTTGTTAGACGGCATTTTAAATGTATTGTTTTGAACATTTTTTCAGTAAACAATGAAACAAAATGCATGCACCAGTAATGACAAAACTGGCCTATTCAGAACATTTCCATCATAAAAGTCTACTCAAACTTCTACAATCCACCAGTATCAGTAAATAAGCACAATCTCTGCAGAAGTAAATGTCATCTAAATAATTCCACATTAAAGCGATCTGTAACCAGTGAAGAGATTGATGCTGGCAAACAACTTTATATTTCATTGTTTCATCTACAAATAAAGTGCCTGTTGCCCTTGAGGAATAAATTGCCTTTGTTGCATTTAAAAATGATACAATAGTAATATTGCAAAAGGGAAGGAATGGCAAACTGATAACAGGTTCATAGTTACTAGGTATCTCCACCAAAGAGGACATTCTCAGGACTGCAGCATCCACCCCCTTTAAAGTACAACTCACTACAGTAATGCATCTGCATAATGTGGCAGTAGAAGCCACAGCCTTCTGCATCAAAAGCAAGTATACTACCTGTTGTGCTATTAACAACACAAGCAGATTTAGCATAAGCAGCATTAAACTTCTCTTCCCCTGAAGCTCTCAGCTCCTTGTAAATTCCACTCGACACTCAACTGTATCTCTCAACTTTGCAGCAAAAGAAATCTGGAAAAAGCCAAAATGTAATTGGGGGGGGGGGGCAAAAGCCCAAAAAACAGGAACACAGTTTAAACATTGCTTATATACTCTTGGAAAGTTGCTAGAATAAAATGCTGTGTTACCACCATGCATTTCACTGCCAAGTCTTGAACCCAGGGCCCTATACAATACAGTCAGAGCAACATACCACTATGCCAAAGACAGGAAGACTGAAACTTAAATGGCTATCATTTAGTGAATTCAGTTCTCACCATAGCTCTCAACCTCTTAGCACAAAAAACCTGGATAAAGCCAATAATGGGGGAATACAGCCCCAAAAATACGTATGAATTTCAAATATTGATCTTATAAACTTAGAAAATTGCAAGAATAAAATGTTTCATGTTACTATTTACTTTCTGAACAATGAGAAGTCTGAAATTCAAATGCCTGTCATTATTTAGTGAACTCAAAATCCAGAAAACCACAGATTTTATAAGGAACAGAACAAAAATATGAGGCAAAAATCTGCAATGTTTTCACAACTGGTGGTGGGTAGGGAATTCGGGCTCTTGCTACCTGCACCCAAGGTAGAGGGTTTGAGCCTGAGTTTTTCTCTCGACACTAGATATATTTAACTGGGGCATTTTATACACACACACACACACACACACACACACGCACACACGCACACACGCACACGCGCACACGCGCACACACACACACACACACACACACACACACACACACACACACACACACACTACCTGCAGCTTGTCAGCTTCAAAATCCCTTCCTGCAGCTAGTAAAGTCCTTCCCGTGAGAGCGAGCAACTATCGAGCCTGCAGACATTGCAGTCCGATCCTCTTCCAGTCTATACAGTTGTAACCGCATAGACTTCTGGGCATCTCTGTAGTCTGATGACTTCTTCCTAATCTGGACTGCTGTTTAACCAGTCTGGATTCCTACATGTATATGTGGAGTTCCGGGAATGCTGAGCATGCATGCACAGAGTTCTGGGACTTGCTATTGTTTTTTTTTTTTTATTTTGTTTTTTGTTTTTTCTTTTGTTTTTTTTTTCTTTTCTTTTACAGCTGGGGCACTGCAGTCTAATAGTATGAATTCAGAATGGACTGTTGCCAATAATTAGAGCTAATACAAGTTGCTACCACTCACAATGGCCCCTTCTGATTCAGAGACAGCCCATCAGCAGTGATTCTATGTGGTCTATAGAATCACTATGGTGAGCCATCCCCAAGGCCATGCTACATGATACTGAGACATTCCAAGGGAGTATTACATGCTAATTAGCTATGTCCTCTCAACCAGAAATGTCTTTGCTGAGGAATTTATGCCCCACTGAGTGATTCATGTATGAATTGACATTGCTGGCCATGTTAGTTAAGTTACAATCCCCAAGTGTAGTCAGTGGGAGAGCACCTAAAAGGTAAGAGTGCGTGCATGTGTTTGGCAGTGTGGGGTGCGTGTTTACAGAGGTATGCAAGATCTTGGTTGAGTGTGTTGTCCATGAGTGTGCACATGTGTGCGTGTTTGTGATTCTCTACCTGTGTGTTCACACTAGGGGGTTTAGTGATGGGGTAGGTAAAGTAGGTATTTAAGTGCATGCATGTGCACATATGTGTGTGTGTGTGTCTATGTGTGTGTGTCTGTATGGAGTGAATAAATTAGTATGTCCACGAGTGCGATTGGGTTAGGGTGGTCTGACTTATGGTAAGTGTCTTTGTGCAGGACTGTCTATGAGTTTGTGTGTCTGTGTGTGTGTGTGCGTGTGTGCGTGTGTGTGTGTGTGTGTGTGTGTGTGTGTGTGTGTGTGTGTGTGTGTGTGTGTGTGAGTGTGTGCTTGCATGAATATCTGAATGTTTGTGTGTGTGTGTGTGTGTGTGTGTATGTTTACATGAATTTCTGAATGCTTGTCTGTGTGTTTGCATGCATTTCTGAATGCTTGTGTGTGTATGTTTGCATGAATTTCTGAAGGCTTGTCTGTGTGTTTGCATGAATTTCTGAATCTTGTGTGTGTGTGTTTGCATGAATTTCTGAATTTCTGTGTGTGTGTGTGTGTGTGTGTGTGTGTGTGTGTGTGTGTGTGTGTGTGTGTGTGTGTTCAGTGTATATTGTGTTGATTTTTGCATTTAATATTTCTGAGGTACACTTTTTGTTTATTTGTACTTCTTTCTTTACTGGGTTCCTGACGGTTTTGCAACGTTAGGATTTACTTGATATACTGGGTCTTTCTTCAGTTTTTCCAAGACTAGTCCCCTCACATGATATATATATATATATATATATATATATATATATATATATATATTTATATTTATTTTTGTCATGTGATAGCCACAGGGTTACTCTACATTTTACTCTTTTCCGCCAATCATTGTAGGTAGTTAAGTATGTCAGAGAAGGTGTTATTGAAATAATGCACTACCTTATCTAAAGGGTATGTTGTTACAGGGATCCTTTTTCCATTGGGCTAACATTAAGAAGAATATAGCATCTTTATAATGCTTTCTTGGATGAACATAGTTGTACACAAAGCTTTTAGATTATTTTGTGTGCCTCCATGTTAAGATAGTTGCGTTGTGGTCACTTATATAACCTGAGACCACAATTTCTTCTGTGATATGTCTTGTATTTGAGGTGGGAAGTCAGTCCAATATACTTAGCTAGGTAATACCAAGCAACCAAATAGATATATGATTCTTGTTTTATTTTGTTAATTCCTGTCCATATTAAAATCTCCTAGAATGAGCCAACTATTTTTTAAAATTAGAGGTTATCCATTATAATGTGTCTTTGAGTAAACTAAGGTTTTGAATGCAAAAATTTGATGATGCGTATATAGGCACGTATATAATTTTTATCTGACTGGACTGGCTGATATGTGTAGTAGTAAGAAGCATTTGTTTATTGTGAAATTGGGGGATAATTACTTCATTTTCCTTATAGTTTTATTTCATTTGAATACAGAAGTGAACACCATCAACACATTTGTCTGTGTGATCAAGTCTGAATATATTATAGCTTGGTGTTAGGATTTGTTCATCTGTAATGCTGATTTTTAGCAAGGTTTCACTTATAGCTAGTATGCTCTCATTTTCTGACCAAACTCATAAAGCCATACAACAAATTCAGTCATATATCAACCCTTAGCTCAGACATTCTCCTAATCTTTCATGGAACTCAGGATACACAAGCCCAAATCAAAGCATACTCTCAGACCACTGGACATCACCCGCCGACCCACTACAATAATATTTTACACTCTAATATTCATTCCCATGTACTCATGGACTACATTGTAAAACAGCCTCTCTTCTCACATAACACTGCTCTGACAGCATTAAAACGTATGCCTCTGGCAACACTGAACCTTTTGTCCATCTTAACCCACCTACTTACTTATTTTGAATTTCATTTTTCACATCACCCTATTTCTCTCCCTACAACATCAAAGCCATCATCTATAAATACCACTCATGTTCACAAGCCCAAAATACATGCACATACACACACACACACACACACACACACACACACACACACACACACACACACACACACACACACTCCACAGTTAGACTCTATCATGTGCACTTCTTACTGCTAAAGGCATTAGATAAAAGTCTGAGAGCATAAGCCTTTTCTGAGCTCCATTCCCCTGATCCCCTGCAATAATTGATTCTTTGATAGAGAATGCATCATTTCTTCCCTGCATATGCTTATTCATTTGATGCGTGGCCAGGTACCAGTCCTGGTGGTACTATTATGCTAATGCACAAATACTCTATTAACATCTGTTTTATTTCCCAAGGGAGTGCATCCATTGTCTCTGACCCCAGTCAAGTTCTCACAGCACATATATCTGGCCACTGTTGATCTGTCATCTTCTGTTTCACTCTACCAAAAAAAAAAAAAAAAAAAAAAAAACTTCTGGTCCATACTTTCTCACATAAATCCAAATAAATACATAATCATCTTGCTCTTAAAAATACTCAAACTTGACCTCCCCCTGTTGTCCAAGCGTTTTCCTGACACTCAAACCTATAATGTAAGAAGCCAAGCCAGAACTGGTCCTTCTCTACAAACCCTCTGTATGAGCCCAAATGTATGGCAGTCACTTTCTCCAGGTATAACCTATCACAAAAACAACTCCCTGTTCAGACTGCATTTCAAACAATACTTATTGAAACAGTTTGAATGCAACTGCCCAGCTATATCACATGTCATCTAAACCAACATATCCAACTGAGTAGTACCTTTACCTCCCGTAAACATGAGTCACCCGATTAACTCACTCATCTTGAAATGTAATTCACCAAATATTAGGGACACTCTACAGAACAAAAAAATACTTAACTGGTTCATCCATGAAATTCCTGGCCTCTAATACTATATGGCTCCTGAGTACTGCTTAACTCTTAAGCTTCCATCCAAAATAAACCAAACCTGTGCTACAGCACACCAGCAAAATTTGTTTCTAACCAATCAAACAGAACCCATCACTGCTTAGACTTAAAACAGCTTGAATGGCTTGAATTACTCAAGCAACTCACTTACAACTAACTGTTCCTAATCTACAGTTTAATATTCAAACCAGAACTAGACTTATTGCACACATCCGCCTCTGCTAGGCCACTTTGATATGAAAACAAAATGCTTCTCACTAGTTAGAAACTACATCTGTCAGCAGGAAACTCTCTCTATTCCAGCTATGAAGGCAAGCTCACTCCTGGAACTCTGTCCCCTTATCCCTTAAACATACTAGCAACCTTTCCAATTAAAAAAAAATATCTATCTGACAACTGGAACTGTATGTGCACACCCCTCAAAACATATGCATGACCATCTACTCACTATAAGTATGTCTTTCTCACGCTAAATTCACTAATACCTCTATATATTAGGTAGTGATGGCCATACTACTAATAAATGCTCTTCTGCCTCTTCAGTCATCACTTGCTACTATTTATTTTCATATTTTGTGTTTTCCAGAACATTCTCATCCTTCTACTAATCAACTCGGTCTCTCCATGTTCTTAATTTTCTCTCCTGCATATTACACCTCCTCATCACATTCTAGTCCTTTGTCTATTTTAGTACAGTATACACTATTATTTTTCAAGGGCAGCCACGGTGGTGCAGCGGTTAGCGTTTCCACCTCACAGCAACAGGTTCTCTGGTTTGATTCTTGGCTGGGGTGCCTTCTGTCTGGAGTCTGCATGTCCTCCCTGTGGTTAAAACCAAATTTTGCTGGGTTTCCTCCGAGTGCTCCGGTTTCCTCCCATATCCCAAAGACATGCTGTAGGTGGATTGGACACTCTAAATTGGCCCTAGGTGTGAATGTTTGCATGTGTGTGCCTTCTGTGAAAGGTTGGGCACCAGGCTGGCAACTTGACACCCTAAAACTCCACTGCCAATCATGAGCGGACAGGTGATCCGCTGTGGTGACCCCTAACCGGGAAAAGCTGAAAGAAGAAGATACGCTATTATTTTTCACCTCCATATATTATTAGAAATATATTTGATATTTTGAATAACTATGTATTAGTTTACTTGAATTAGGCTATCCAGTTCTGCAGTGTTTATCTTGCTGCTTGCAGTACACATTGTATTCTTGATCACAATTTATCCTAGTAATATTTTTATAAACGTATTTCAATCTGTTTGTGTTTTTATGTATATAAGTACTTAGCAGATACAGTAAAATGTTTTTATGTGCGTATTTGTGGAGCCCTTTTCCCCAGCTCATTGTAAAATATTTAATCTGTTGCAGGGTGTTTCTCCCCTTGTATATAATTACTCATCCACTACTGTTTAAATGTTTTTGAATCTGCTGTGGAACTCTTCTTCCCCATGCCTCAGCTGAAAATGGGCCAAATGACATATAAAGAAAGGTAGACTATTCAAAAGCAATCTATGGAATGAATAACTTCAATGCTTTGGCTTTTATTTATTTATTTAACATTTGTTTACAAGGAAAGTCCGACTTGAAACACAGCCAATTTTCAGCAGAGGACAGGGGAGAAACACTCCAGATGCACATCTACGTAATGTGGGAAGAAACTGGAGCACCTGGAGGAAACCCACACAGACACAGGGAGGACATACAGACTCCACACAGAAGGCACCCCAGCCAGTAATTGAACCAGAGGACCTTCTGCTGTGAGCCAACAATGCAACCACTGCACCACTACACTGCCTATATAGCATGTACCACTTAGCATTTTAAGAACTTTTCTCCCTTTTTGCACCAATGGAGTTGTCAGAGAAATTATAGAAATTATTTTGTCTACTCAATAGTGAACTTGTCAGAAAATCAGGATGTTACTTAATGCAACCAGCACAAGATCACACCCAATCATGCCTTCTAGCTGAAACACCTATTACACAATAAGGATATTTTCTATTCAAAAACAAGCACACTAATTGAACAAACCAACCAATATTTAGATTGTTAAATTGAGCACCTACTTACTTATTGTAAACTGAGCCTATACCAATAGAAAAAAGTCCAGACACTGAAGTATCATTAAGCTGACAGATTTCCTATTGGCATATGCTGGATAACAGCATTTCCTTTACCAAGGACAGAACAAAATATGAGAACAGAAATTTTCTGCAGTGCTTCTCTTGCACTGCACTGATGTATTCTGCAAAGGTGAGAATACGAGTCCTGTACTCATGCAGAGTACATCAGCATACTGAATAACATGGCAAAAGACTAAAGTGCTGTTACTCAAGGGCATTATTTAGGAAAGATAAGCAATTTCTTTCTTAAATAATGTTATTGTATAACATCAGCAACCAACTCCTGGATCTGGGTGTCACAGCAGGATTTATCCACAGTTGGCTTGGTTTACTTACCCTCGTGATCAAACTGCACTGTTGATCGTGACTAAATCCTGTGATACCCACACCCACTTGTGGGTTATTGTTAACGTATATACTGTATTTGAAGGCTGCTATATTTGAAGGCTGGCAAAGAAGAGAAAAAGATGTTCACTCTTAAAATAACATACTTCCTTTTAAGCATTTCCAGTTCACTGCTGTATGCATAACTTCTCCAAATTCCTGGTTAATTAACAAAAGACTTTTGAAGGCAAAGTCCCATGGCGTTAGAAAGCAAATATTTTTTTTTTAAATTAAATTTTACTTTTGCTTCTCAGACACAGAGTGCACTACTGGAAGCAAATTGGGAGAGGTAATCTGCACACTATTTAATTTACTTAATTCTCTCTGACTTCAGTATGTTTTTCTGAAAGAATAGAGTGATGACATTGTCTTTACTACATAGACACTGTTGTCTCAAATCTAAGGAAATACAGTACTTCAGAAACTTATTTGGATTGAGTAGTTGCAAAATCATTATTATACAATGACCCCCCCCATTAATATTACAAAACATGCACGCTGATTGGCTAGTGTGCCCATTGTAAATCCCACATTATACCAACGGAAAAAGGTCCAGTCTCCCAGATTTTTTTTCCGTTGGTATAAAGTGTCCAAAACCTTTTTTTTTTTTTTAATAAATAAAAAAAAAAGAAAAAAAAACGGAGCAACGGAGACTTTCTTTTCTCCATTGCTTCCGTTTCAAAGCATTGATGTACTGGGTATGCGTAGGAACGCAAGTCCCATATGCATGTGCAGTACATCAACACAAGGAAGCAGTATACCACCACCGGCGGAAGAACAGTAATGTGCCGTTATACAAAGACATTATTTAAGAAAAGTAAGTATTTTTTTTCTTAAATAATATCATTGTATAATAGCAATAACCAACTCCGTGGTTGTGGTATATTGAACTTTACCCATGGTTGGCTTTATTTAATCACTCGGGCTTCATCCTCATGATTAAACCACGCTAACCATGGTTAAATCTTCAATATACCACACCACATCGTCGGTTATTGCTTAATTACAAAATTTGGTGAGATTCATAAAAATAGCACTGCCAGAATTGTTTGGAAAATGACTTTGTGGTCAATAGTCTGTCTGCACTATAATGCAATTCTGAAATGCGAAAAAGCCCCTCGGAGCAGCATTTCATAAATTACATAACAGCATGGCTCTGAATCAAATGCTGCACAGTTACAGGTAACTGTCCTGGGGAGTTTATTTGTTTGCGCAATGAGCAGCAATACTAATTGCATATGCTTGTCACACATCACACTTACACAGATACAAGCAAGGTTTTATAGCCAGCAACCGTGTTGCCAGCCAGAAAACCATGTAAAGCAGCATATAGAACATGCAGACAAGCTTACCTATGGGCAAGCATGTTCTGCAGAACTACATGAACAGCTACAATGATCACCACGGCTAAAATGAATGCAATGAATGCAGTAATAACACATAGAAAAGTGTACTCATTGCAATGTACACTACCACGTTTTTGGCATATTAAAATAAAGGATTTGGGGTGATCATCAAGGGTAAGTAGAATGCAGTAAAAATACACTAGTCCGGTAGAAGTGTGAGTATTGAAAAGGACAACAGATGTGAATGATAGGAATGAAGAAAGAGGAAGAGGACATGTGAAACATGGTCATGTGCACCAGATAAGGGCATGTCAATGTACATGCACTCCAAAGACAAATCAGTAACATAAAATTAATCACATATGTACATAGCACAGTATGTACTGCAGTTCACACCTCCTGTGCAAGTATATTTATATCACTACAGATTATAATATATTATGTGACTGTCACACAAGGTTACATATCAATGGAGGTGAATGGATGTTATATAGACATCCTGACATGATCACTGGAGAGGACGTTCAGCAAGGGCGGTATACACAACAGGGGTATGTGCAAAAGACTTGCATTAATATGACTGAAATGTCGGCATAGTTATCAACCAATCAGTAACACATAGCAACAGGCTCATGGACAACATTAGACAGAAGCAGGCACAATCAGGAATAATTTTAAAATAATACAACCATACAATATGTGATTGTAAGTCATTATGCATGTTCTGCAGGAACACACTTGTACAACTGTAATGATTTGTCAGTAATCTATAATGGGATTTCAACACACCTTCCTCAAAAACGATTACTTTTTGGAGGTATTAAGAGGGACAGTGTTACACCTGTAGTTTAAATTATGGGCAACGCTGGCCATCTAAGAGATTTGCATAACACATAAGCCACAATCCACATCTTCAAGAATGTAACCCATGCATTCAATGTTATTATTGAGCTTTGCATTTACTGGATGCATCACAGAGAGATCACACATGTATCGTGTAGAGCACCTTGTTATGCATCACAAAGAATACTGATTTATGGCCATCAGTATGTGTGAGAGTTCACTGTGCCAAAAGTGATCCACTTGAGTAAAGCATCCCTCGATGACATAACTGTTGGTGATATGGATAAAAACACTTAAAAACAACACACTCTTATCAGTAGATTCCTACACACAGCTATGTATTGCATGCATCTGCCACATGTAATAGCAATGGACATTGTCTGCAGCATATGCAACTGATGTATGAATTAAGAAGTGATCCATTATAATGAATGGTATAGCACTATGTGAGACTGATGGCAATGCATCAATTATGACTATGTGTACAGAAACTACAGCACTTCAAAGTCTAGCATTAATGAGCAAAAAAGATGTCACTGTGATACTGGATATTGTTCACATACCAAACAATATATGCAGCACATTTTCTATCAGCACATGTCAAACCAAAGACATGTGCCACACGATCACTGATCCCCTGGCATTGGCATGGAAGATGATGTACTACCATGAAATCCTGACATGCATGCATATGTGTTAATGCAAACTATCAAGTTGTAATACTGACATGATGTCCTGGGATGTCCATGATTCTGTACGGTCACACTATAGCTGTTCCTAGGATTCAATTGAACTTCATAGGTTTATAGCTGAATCATACCTCTCAACCACTCGGTGCAAGGAATCTGGACAAAGACTGACAAAATGGGGGGACAAAGGCCCAAAAATAGGAACATGTTTTAAATATTACTCTTATAAGCTTAGTAGGTGGCTAGAGTAACAGTATGTGTTTTAACATACATTTTCTGAAGGATATTTAGTCTGAAACTCAAATGTATGTCATTACTTAGTGACTTCAGTCCTCAGATCATCCCTGTAATTTGTCAGAAAAATAGATATTTTATGAGGAACAAACTAAAATATGAGCCAAAAGTCTGGACATTCTGCAAAAATGTGTACAGTTGAGAAGCATGGATTGATTTGCCACAACTTTTGCTAAACAACCACAATTTTATGAAAAATGGACCAAAAATATGAGGCAAAAATCTGTACAGTTGAGAGGTATGAGGTGCATAGGAGAGTACTAGGCTAAAGTCCCAAGATCCCATAAAAGCCTAGCCATATTTAACATGAGTTACAGAATTTTTAATAGCTATGTGAACAATGTTCACAAAGGTAGCCTGTGCTATGTTATCTAATACCAGCTGCCTCTATCCATGAAGAACATGGGCACAACAACAGGAGCACAATTATGATTAACCATCCATTGATCTACACTGTGCTTGAAGAGGGTCAGGAAAGGCTTTTGCTTTATATGACTGGAAAGCATGTTGCAAAGAAGGGATAGTGTCTAAGAGATGCATATATCTCTCCAACATGGTTTATTATGTCAGAGGCTAGGTTAGCACCCTTGGAATGAGTGACCCTTGTGCAGTTTGCATTAACAATGTGTAGCATTTCCATCAGGACCAGACAGGAGGGTGCCCTGTTGGCAAGACACAGATCAACCCTTATTAGTCTGTTGGAGATATACTGCAGTGATAGGGCTTTAAATCTTTCTGCGTATAACTTCTGGTTTATGCCATGTATCTTCATTGCGCAAAAACTCTGGGGTGTCTCCAGCTGTTTCAGACATGTGGTGAGGTACATATGAAAGGGTGCATTGTACTCATTTACTGGTGTGATGAGGGATAAGTACAATTACATTATAATTTGCTTTGAGGTGGATGGCCTGCCCATACTTATGATTTGTGCCACATAAAACAATTTGTCACCACTGTCGACTCATGGTGGTAGAAGTTCTGATTTCTGTCTAACTGAGTACTCCGATAATGCAACATTGGGTGCACCTATAGGGGTATGCTTTCTGTACTGTAATCATGGCTCTCAACCATACCAAATTCCTTGGTATTTACCATTTTTGGGGTTGAAATTATAGGGTGCCATGAATTTCTGAGTGGCCCCTTTAAATCCTGATTTATTTTTTTTTATTTTCATTTTTTATGTACATGCTGAGGTCATCACCAGCATATCCCGCAGCAATAAGGATCATTAATGTGCAAGGGCACAGCAACAGTTTAAAAATACAGAGGGGGAGATTAAAAACATGATAATCAACTTTATGGATGTGGTTAACTATCGCTGGCTTGGCAGACAAAAGATCCTGCAGACATTTTGTCGGTTTCCTACATTTTTAAAAGACTGTTTAGCATGTGAATAAGTTGATCCTACTACACATATTTATTAATTTATTTATTATGGATGACAGACTGTGTGTTCCTCGTAAAGGGTGTGTGGTTTTCTGCCTGATTACAAGGGCAGCAATTACTAAACAATGACACACATCTGAGTTTCAGAGTCCGTATCATTCAGGAAATACAAGTTAATTCAAAAACTGATATTTCTTTGAACAGGAATATCAATAATTTGACCTTTATTCTGCCTCTTTATAGAACATGCACCACAAAATAAATCCTCATCTTCTAACTCAACTTTCCAGATTTAGCCTCTGTTCCTCATATGATTTGAGGTTTTCTGACAAATTGTTAAGGACTGAAGTCACTAAATAATGATAGACATTTCAGTTTGAGATTCCATATCCTTTACAAGATGCATGCTAACAGTGTTAACACAAAGCATGTAATTCTAGCAACTTCCTAAATTCATAACAGCAATATTTAAAGTGTGTCCTTACTTTTGAGTTTTTGTTCCCCATCATTTTTTTGCTTTTGTGCTAAGATGTATGATCCTTGCAATCATCTGGCTTAAGAAAAGTAGATGATTCAGTGCCACATAAAACAGGCACTGCTCCAGCATACTGAAGATTCTGAGAAACACCTCCAGGAAGACAAGGGTAGCTCCAAAATGGGTGGCAAACAAGCCCCCGCCACTACATTGCTTACCATCCTCTGGCGTGCACAATATCAGGGATTCCTGTAAACGGTTTGACTACGCTTTCTGCACAGCACAGGATACAATCACGGACAATGGCAATTAACTGTGAAACAATGACAGTAATCCATAACAATGCACAACAAAATAAATATACAGATAACTTGAAGCAGCTGGAGTTTTATAACTGCAGAATAAAGTCAAATTTGTGTGGCCATTCAAAAAGTATTGAAATAGCCGCTCCAGTTTTAACATCCATTTTGTAAAACTTTCAAGTTTAATAATGAATAAAGAAAAGATTGAAGGACATCACTATGCTACTGTAATGGCACAATAAGAAAGACTCCCATTCAAATATTTTTAGGTGTTCCTTCCTCACCGGTAAGTATTTGCCATAACAAACCCACCCCAAATTAAATAACCCCAACTTTTCTGCACAGAGATTAAAACTACTAGAAAAGTAATGTGCTGAGACTGCTCTAAATAAACACAAACTAATCTTCCCTAACAATTCTTTGGAAATATGATATGTTTTTCCTCATGTTAATCACTAGCCAGAGTCTTTAGCCAGTTAATCAGTGACCTGTAAGCGCACCACCGACACTTGGTAGCCTGAAGCTGTTCACATCACTTAGTAAAGGAGCCAAGAGGTGGGTGTTTGAGTCAGGAGACAGATGTTGTAGTTCTTCTCATCAGTTAGGGTTAATCCCATAATTTAAAATTACAGTATATTTGGAAGACTCCTTCAAAATGAGTGCACCCATTTATGAAACAGTGAGAAATGGGGAAAACTGCATTTAAATATTCTTTGTTAATCCTGCTTTTATGTTGTGTTGTTTTCATACATTCTCCAAGTGCAGTGCAGACGTTAACAATCAGACAGCCTGTCAACAGCATTGTTTTGTACTTGAAAAACACAATTTTGTTCTTATTGTCCATTGTTTAGGCTTTAGCTTTGGATTATGTGCTCTCAGTTTTGCACAAGATGAGTCTAAACTAGGCAGAATGCTGGAGTTTTAGCAGATGTGTTAAGAACTGACTGGTGCTGGGCTGTAGTTTAGTGATACTTGCTGCATCCTGATTGATCTTTTAGTCAGCAAACATGGATTTTAGGAGTAGTAAGGGCTTTCATTTAAAACATCAGGGACACACGAAACAAAACATGAATAGCAAAAAAATGAACCAGAGTAATATATGAGCACACATATCACTCAACTTCATTGCAAACCTCTCAGTCTCTCAGAGCAAGAAATCTGGACAAAGTCAAAGTTGCTAGAATAACAGGTTTTGCATTATTATGTATTTTCTGAGGGATATGAAATCTGCCATTATTTATTATTTAGCGATGTCAATCTTCATATTGGCATCCCACAATTCATTGGAGTGGGTGGGTTTACATGATTATGCATGCAAATTGCATGTTAATCATCACCCCAATTTTTGGCCAGTTGTAGCTACTTTTCATGGGCCTTCTTCCAGATTTTTGATGCTTCCAGGTTGAGAGGTATGACTGTAATTACCTTGGGCATTTGCTTTCCAAAAGGGAATAATTATGCTTTTCTGTTCATGTAGTGTGTTTACTTAGCTCTGGCACCAATCATTTTTGTGCATTAACACTTTCTGTATTATGGCAATAGTGTTCGTGGATTCAATGATTGATCATAATTTGCAGTCATCCACAAAGTTTTTAACACAAAAGCTGTGTACGTTTGCCATGACTTCTGAGAAGTAAATAATGAACAGGAAAGGCCCTTGTACAGAACCCTGTGGTACAGCCCTGGTCACTGGCCTCTTGCTAGAGGTGAAGTCACACACTTCTACAATACTTGTCCTGTTGGTGATCCATTTGGCTACCCACCTGGTGATGTATGTGTTTATGCCCAGCTGAAACAATTTCTCTGTAATACCTGAGTATGGATTTGTGTCAAATGCCTTGGGCATGCCTAGTTAGCTGGGATTCACAGTCTTTCCCTCATCCATGCCTTTGGTGACCTTCTTGAAGGAGTCAAAACAGATTTAACAGGCATGATGTTCAGTCGGGAAATTACCTGTGTCCTTTTTGATAAGGTCCATGATGATTCTTTTGATTGCCTTACAGATGAGGCAAGTCTTTCTTATGGGTCTATAATTCCCTGGATCAGGTGATGGAGCCCCTTATTCAGATGGATGGCTGTTGATGTACACCCTTCTGCTTGTCTGGAGGATATGACTAAGTAGGGATCAAACTGTGTCTGCTTGGTCAGGTTTTTAGTTATTGAAAAGGCAACCGGTGTTATTGTCAGGGCCCACTGATGCTGTGTGTTTAGCCTTCGAGAGCACACAGATGCGCTGCTGTCTTGAGGAAATAATATTTTGATGTTTACTTTGGATGACATCCATTGTAGACAGGAGGTTGATGTTTGATCTAAATCTGCTTGCTATGGTTGTGTATGGGTGGTGCCATCCACAAACAGCTCTATGCTTAGTTGTGTATTCCTGTTAATATTTCGTACTTATTTAAAAAAATGATTTGTGACACCTGCAAATATAGTATGTATTACATGCCACACAATGGAAGTATTCACACAGTCATACAACTCTACCTTTGTTGCATAATTACATGAATTGCACACCATATGCCTATATGTTTTTTATTGAGAAGGTGTGTGTGTGTGTGTGTGTGTGTGTGTGTGTGTGTGTGTGTGTGTGTGTGTGTGTGTGTGTGTGTGTGTGTGGGCATGGCTGTGGTGAATACGTATTTTAAGAAGAGGGAGGAGCATACGGTGACATACAAGAGTGGAGGAAGATGCACACAGGTGGATTATATCCTATGTAGGAGGGCCAGTCTGAAGGAGATTGGAGACTGTAAAGTGGTGACTGGGGAAAGTGTAGTTAAGCAGCATAGAATGGTGGTCTGCAGGATGATGTTGGTGATCAAGAAGCAGCGGAGGAGTGTGAAAGCAGTGCCAAAGATTAAATGGTGGAAGTTAAAAAAGGGTGATTGTGAGGAGGAGTTCAGGGAAGAGTTAAGACAGGCACTGGGAGGCAATGAAGAGTTACCGAATAGCTGGGTAACTACAGCAGAGCTAGTAAGGGAGACTGCTAGGAAGGTGCTTGGTGTGACCTCTGGACAGAGGAAGGAGGACAAGGAGACATGGTGGTGGAATGAGGAAGTACAGGAGAGTATACAGAGGAAGAGGCTGGCGAAGAAGAAGTGGGATTGTCAAAGAGATGAAGAAAGTAGACATGAGTATAAGGAGATGAGGCGCATGGCAAAGAGAGAGGTGACGAAGGCTAAGGATAAGGCATATAGAGAGTTGTATGAGAGATTGGACACTAAAGAGGGAGAAAAGTACCTGTACCGATTGGCTAGACAGAGGGACAGAGCTGGGAAAGATGTGCAGCAGGTAAGGGTGACAAAGGACAGTGAGGGAAACGTACTCACAAGTGAGGAGAGTGTGTTGAGTAGATGGAAAGAGTACTTTAAAGGGCTGATGAATGAAGAGAATGAGAGAGAGAGAAGGTTGGATGATGTGGGGATAATGAATCAGGAAGTGAAGCAGATTAGCAATAAGGAAGTAAGGACAGCTATGAAGAGGATGAAGAATGGAAAGGCTGTTGGCCCAGATGACATAACAGCGGAAGCATGGAGGTGCTTAGGAGAAATGGCAGTGGAATTTTTAACCAGATTGTTTAATGAAATTTTGGAAAGTCAGAAGATGCCTGAGGAGTGGAGAATTACAGAGGGATAAAATTGATCAGTCACAGCTTGAGGTTATGGGAAAGAGTAGTGGAAACTAGGTTAAGAAGAGAGGTGATGATTAGAGATCAGCAGTATGGTTTCATGCCAGGAAAGAGCACTACAGATGCAATATTTGCTCTGAGAGTGTTGTTGGAGAAATACAGAGAAGGTCAGGAGTTGCATTGTGTCTTTGTGGACTTAGAGAAAGCATATGACAGGGTGCCTAAAGAGGAGTTGTGGTATTGTATGAGGAAGTCGGGAGTGGCAGAGAAATATGTAAGAGTGGTACAGGATATGTACAAGGGTAGTGTGACATTGGTGAGGACTGCGGTGGGAGTGACAGATACGTTTAGGGTGGAGGTGGGATTACATTAAGGATCAGCTCTGAGCCCTTTCTTATTGGCAGTGGTGATGGACAGGTTGACAGATGAGATTAGACAGGAGGCCCCGTGGACTATGATGCTTGCAGACAACATTGTGATATGTAGTGAGAGTAGGGACCAGGTTGATGAGACCCTGGAGAGGTGGAGATATGCTTTAGAGAGAAGAGGAATGAAGGTCAGCAGGGCTAAAACATAATATATGTGTGTAAATGAGAGGGAGGGTAGAGGAATGGTGAGGATGCAGGGAGTAGAGCTGGTAAAGGTGGACGAGTTTAAGTACTTGGGATCAACAGTTCAGAGTAATGGTGAGTGTGGAAGAGAGGTGAAGAAGAGAGTACAGGCAGGGTGGAATGGGTGGAGAAGAGTGTCAGGAGTGATTTGTGACAGATGGGTACCAATAAGAGTGAAAGGGAAGGTCTACAAGAGGGTAGTGAGACCAGCTATGTTATATGGGTTGGAGATGGTAGCATTGTCAAAAAGGCAGGGGTCAGAGCTGGATGTGTCAGAGTTAAAGATGTTAAGATTTGCACTGGGTGTGACTAGGATGAACAGGATTAGGAATCAGTATATTAGAGGATCAGCTCAGTTGGACAGTTTGGAGACAAAGCAAGAGAGGCGAGATTGCGTTGGTTTGGACATGTTCTGAGGAGGGATGCTGGGTATATTGGGCAAAGGATGCTAAGGATGGAGCTGCCAGGTAAGAGGAAAAGAGAAAGGCCTAAGATGAGGTTTATGGATGAGGTGAGATAGGACATGCAGGCGGTTGGTGTGAAAGAGCATGATGCAGAGGACAGGAAGAAATGGAAACATTTGATCCGCTGTGGCGATCCCTAATGGGAACAGCCGAAAGAAGATGATGATGGTGTTGATGTGTGTGTGTGTGTGTGTGTGTGTGTGTGTGTGTGTGGGCGCTGATACCATATATGGGCACATTACAAATGAGGTAGATGTGGTTCATGCAGAACAGTTACTGACACAAATGCAGATAGACACACAATGCTGCTGGGGACCACCTGAATAATCCTTGTGAACAGCAACACAATTGTGCATGCAATGAGCTCACTGAGGTTGCATTTGAATCTGAAATACTTATGAGTTTGTGTATGCATTACAACATGTGGATGAAACAAGATGTTTCTGTCCATGTAGTCAGTATGATGTTACACTGATATATCTCACTGAGTATTTAATGATGGTAAGTATACAAGTGCACCCCAGACATACTGCAAGTGCCACTGTGATGGTTGAATGAGAACTGGGTAGAATGCTGTTATACTCCACTACAAAAATACATGCCTCAGTAAGGCACTGGATAAAAAGAGAAAAACAAAAACTACAAACTGCTAAAACAAAAAACATTGACTAATGCAGTACCTGATGTTACATTGGTTAATAATGATATCTCCACTAAACTTAAATCTTTTGACACTATGTCTTTTAAATTAAAGAAGTTACAATTGGAAGTGGCTTACTTCCATAAATGTGTCCAGCATAACATCGTGCCTAAGGGGTTAAGAAGTTGGCATTACCCCACTGGGCTTATACCAGATTTACCTTTTCACAAAGACTTGATTAATTTGTTTAATAAACAGGGTTTGGAACTGTTGGATTGTTTTACAGATCACTATTCAACTCAGATTGGTGATTTAGAGAAGGAAATTTGCATTTTGGATAACTCTGTCAAGTCAGATTTAAATTGTGTTAGATATAAATTTGATTGTGAGCGCATTTTTTCCAGTATTGATGCTCTTATACTCAAACTCAGAGCAACGAAAATCAGGAAATTGAAAAGGGATGAACTGGACTATAACAAAGGTGTGGCATACCCAGAATCTCCCACCTCTCGGCAATGGGGAGCTCTGAATCAGCAAGTGAACAACTTAGTGGGAGGACCTAACTATAGGGTTAACTTTGATGATGGTTACGACATGTGGTCAACTCTACCTATGGACGAAACAATCCAAGGAGCAAATGGCAGAAGGCCCTCATCATAGTAAGAGGCTCTTGAGTAGAAATACACAAAATGTGAGCATAGACCAAGCTGATAGCAGTCAGGCAAGCACAAATAATACTCAAAATTTTCAGAGAGGCCCCAATCAAAACCAGCAGAATCACATTCAGGGAGGCAATAGGAGGAAGAATCGTGGGAATCGCCGCCAGACCAGGAGATGATACTTTCCTATCCTAACCCTTTAGGTGAGCACAGTAATGTCCCAACAAGTTTATTTAATTTGGAAGTTGAAAACAAGTTCATTATAATTTATAATACAACTAATGACTTTAAAGTTTTTAATTATTCAGCTTACATTGTGGACACTGCTTTGGCTGACATTTTATCTAAGGGCTTGACTTTTGTACCTTCTAGGAATTGTGATCTGGCTAAAATGCTTATTGACTTGAAATTATCCACAAATTAAATCTTAGGTTGTTCTTTTCTATGAACAATAATAGTACTTGCACTAATGAGCAAAATGTATTCTGAATTTCTAGCACTTTTAATCTCGTGGTTTATCCTATTTTATCCATTTATGAGCGCTTATGTGAGTTTGATTTTAGGAACTTACAGTTGTTCAAATGAAAGACTAATGCTGTTATTAATAATAATTTAAACAGTGATGATTGGGATTTGTTGAAAGGTTTGATGACCAGTGCTTTACGGATTTCTAAACCTGATAAAGGTGGTGGTATAGTGTTAATGAGTAATGAGCAGTACACAGCTCGTATGAATCGAATGTTAAAGTCTGATAGTTATTATCCTGTTTCTTTGAATGAGTTGAATTTGGCATATAGGAAAATCAAGATATTTTTTAATTATTTATTCACCGAGGCCTGGATTTCCATTGAGTTATTTAACTATCTTTCTGTTCCAGCTCCACAGGTCCCTGTGATTTTTGGGATTCCAAAGATTCACAAGGACCTGCAAAACCCCACGCTCCATCTGATTATTAATGGATGGAATTCCATCAGATATCCCATGGCTAAATACGTTGATTTTATTTTGATAAAATTCTTGACTGAGTGTCAGATTTGTAAGGATTCCTGGTCTTTCTTAGAGAATGTTAATGGACCAGTTTATAATGATGATTACAACTTTGCTACAATAGATGTTAAAGACCTGTATACAGTCATTCCGCATGGACTAGGAAACGAGTGGGTTAGTCAAGTCTTGATGGATAAGGGTATAGACCAGGCTGAACTAAGATTAGTGCACAAAACTTTTAGACCTCATTTTGACTAATAGTTTTTTTTCTTTTTGATGGATCCTACTATGTTCAAACTAAAGAGGTGGCCATGGGGTCCCCCTTTGGGGCAGGTTTTGCCAATCTCGTCATGAGTTTTTGGGAAAAAGAATTTATCTTAAACAACAACCCCTTTTTTGAGTCCATACATTTCTATACCTGTTATTTGGATGATATTTTTATCATATTTAAAGGGGGATTTGATGTATTTCAAGATTTGGTTTATTATATCAATAATACTACTAATTTTTTTAAAATTCACTTGTAAATTCCAGGGGAAGAAGATATTTTATTTAGATATTAGCTTAAGCAAAGATAAAATTAGACAACAATATGTGGCTACTATTTTTAGGAAGGATACTTATTCCAATTTCTTCCTTCATTATACTAGTTCCCACCCTGAACATCAGAAAAAATCTTTGGTCAAAGGGCAACTCGTTAGAGCTGCCAGAATGAATTCCAGTTATTCTGACTTCCTAGACGAATGTGCTTTTTTAAAAAAACTTTTCTTGAAACAAGGATTCCCTGAAACTCTGGTCAATAATTTAATCGGGGAGGTTACATTAAAAAGGAATATGGGACATTTTAAAGCAATCTTGAATGATTCTATGTTGGAGAGGTCACATTCTTTAATAATTAAATGTAGCCAAAACATTTACCAATGTAGTTCCATCTGATGATTTTTCTTTAAATTTTATTACCCCATGTAGTAGTGATGCACATTTAAGACAGATATTGTGTAAAAATTGAGATGTCATCCTAACAGATGATGCCTCCTTATCCGAAGGTAATTTTTAGAAGAGGTAAGAATTTAAAGAATTTGCTAGAGTTTAAAATTGCCTATAACTTTAGAATTAAGGGTATGTTAGGATATGTTCAAGTGTGAAGCTTGCCCTTATTTCAGGTTAATAGATACTGGACTCTATTGTTAGATTAAAGATAAGAGGTATATTTGTAATGGGAGGTATAATTGTAACTCCAAGGGAATTATTTATTTGGCTAAGTGTAAATCCTGTTCAGTTTTCTATATAGGTAAAACTGACAGGAGACATAGGGAGCATGTATATGAACATGAGCACGCCATTAGGAACAATAAATTAGAGAATGCCCAAGTGAAGCATGTGGTTAATAACTCTAATCACAGTTTTTTCATTCAGGGTGATAGACTAAATTGGGGTCCAAATGAGGGGGGACCAACATCTTTATGGTTAGAACAGACAGAGCTTATATAATAGCTGAAATTGGATACCTTTAGATACCCTGGGCTGAATGACATATGTTCCATAGCCAGCATTTTGAAATTACGTAGTTTAATGAGGATAGCCTTTTTTAGGTGTTATTTTATTTTCTGGTATTTATTTGAAATAAGTCTATATTTTTTACAATTGCTAAACGGTTGTTGTTATTGCAGGATAATATTTAATTTTTAATTCTTGTCAATATTTAGTTATATTTTTTGAGTCAGGTCGACTTTTTAGAAAGCGTTTCTATCACCTGATTTATGTCATGTGACTGCTTTAATACTATTTAATAGCTTGTTTTTTATCATTCTTTGAAGAAATATTGACACATGTCTATACGAAAGCGCTCACTTTAATACATTTTTGTGAAGTTTTTAGTGCCGGGCATTCTTGCCATTTTCTTGCCTTAGTAAAGCAACAATATACATAGCATCATCTCATGGCAACAGTTCTCAGGAGGCATATTAATACAGCTTTTATGGAAGGAACATGTAATCAAATGGCAACAGCGGCCATAAGTACATTACCTCAAATCACAGATTGGAATACACTGTTGAATTGTGACTGTACATCCACACCTCATAATTGCAACATTGACATTTGCAGTGTTCATAGGGTCATAGGACATTACTAGGCTAACGGTCAACATCACACAAATAAAATTCTAGCCATTATTATGGCATTTAAACAACAATTGTGATCATACAACCAACCGCACACACAGCAGTTGACTGAGATCAGATTTGAACATTAAACCTGTGTAGGTATAAAAACTGGATTCCATACAATGTAAAACTATCACCACCACATATTTCTGACTTTAGCAACATCACTGTATACTTTACAGAAGCTGCTAGTATTATTGTATGCTTAGAAGAAAATGTTTGGAGGAGTGTTTTACATAGATGTGTGTAAAGTTATCTCCTAAATATTATTTAGGTGAACACACACTCAAGTTGACTCTATTGAGTTTAGAATCCCTAACTGTATAATTACTGAAGCTGGAGAAATCAGTGCTTAACATTAGCAAAATAGCACAAGTTTGACTTAAATAGCGTCAACAAGCACTTTATAGAGGATGACATCATCAGTGCATGTTGCAAAGAAGAATTTAGGAGTGTCTCACACACTGCTTTAAAATTGTCTCCACAATGCCACCTAACTGAACACAAACACACACACACAAACACACACACACACACACACACACACACACACACACACACACACACACACACACACACACACACACGCACACACACACACACATTAACTACAGTGAAATCAGAACTGCTCCCTACCTATCAATATGTCACATGAGTTATTGCAAGCACCACAGCATGTCTGAATTTCATACTATCAGGTGACACACACACACACACACACACACACACACACACACACACAAACACACACACACAAGTTGACTGTACTGAGATTAGAACCCCTTACCTACCTATTTTCAGAACACAGTAATGCAAGCATCATGGCACAAGTCTGACTTTTACACTGTTGCAGAACACATTATAGCAGATGACATTATCACTGAATGTTTGGAAGAAGATGTTGGGAGGCTTGAATGAAATGTCTGTGTAGTCAGGTACGACTATAAAATATTTCATTATCCATGAGACTTGGTTGGTCACAGTAGGATACAGACTAATGCTCTTCTGACTATGCATACACACAGGAACAAGTTGACTGCAGTGAAATTAGAATCCCTGCCCAGCTAGTCCCAAAGGCTAGAGAACACAGTACTTAATACAAGTTCCACAGCACAAGTCTGAATTCTACACTGTTGCAGAAAACTTTATAGCAAATGAACTTAGACACATAATTAAGTGGATGTTTTCCAGGTGGGTGAGTTTAAGGAATTATCATTTTATGGGTTTATGACAGTCTGATTATTCTTATATTTTTAAACCTTGGTATGATGTTTTTTTTCTTTTTTTTTTTTTTTGGAAAGGAAATGTGGGGGGTGGACAAACACCATAATATTTTGAGGTTGCTGTATTATCTACCTTTTATCCAAATTTTGGTTGTTTAAAAACAAACATTGTTTTTAACAGTTACTGTATATTTAAATATCTTGTATTTTTACACGCTTTAATACCATTGCTTTAGAACACTTTGTAACTAGTAACATAGGAAATTGCTAATAATGTTAGCTGTTTTTCTGTGACTTATTCCTTTAAAAGTTACAGAAGAGGTTTTAAGCAATAATGCTGTATAATACTATACATTCAAATATAATGCATTTTTTTCAAGTTTTAAATACTACTCATTTGGATATTTTTGTATTTAGTATCACAGAAAACGTTAACAACGTTAGTTGCTTTTTTAACACAACTTAGCCCTTTAAAGGTTACATGAAAGGGTTTCAAGTAATAGTGCTGTTTTAACTGATATGAGTCATATGAACATATGACCTTTTAAATGTAAGGGCTGTATGTATATTTAAAATGTGTTAGTGTTATAAGGTTTTATGGTTCTGAAGAAGTCCCACAGAAATTTCAGGGACGAAAGCATTTAACCATTTGTACTTGGATTTATTTTTGGATTTTACTGCCACTTCATGTTCTGTGTGTTTTATTAAATTTATTTTTTTATACTTTGGACTTTGGTATACATTTTGTGTAGATAACCCTTGTACTGCCATTTTCTGCTCAGTACACACAGTGTGAAGGTTTTTCTTATTTACTGGTTTTGTTTCTACTTTACATCATTCATGCTGTTTTTTCTACTCAATAAAAATATATTTTTACTTTTACATTAGCTATACTTTTTTAAAAAATCCAATATAGTACTGACAATTGTTCAAAATAATCCTTGTAATGCATATATTGCATAAATGCTTTTAAAGATAATACAGATGGTATTTATGCCAATTTTGTGGAAATTAATATGAAATAAGTTTGTATTAGTATTTGTTACTTGTTGGATTTGAACCCACAGCATATGAATATACTTTTGCACTTGACTCCTACAATTACCTTGAGCTACAGAATAAAGCATGCTTGCTTGCTTTTACAGTTAAGATATGCATGCTTAACTTGCTAGTAATATATGAAAGAGCAATAATTTTAATGACAATATTAAATTGTACTGCATACATATTTCTTGCTTTTCCAAGTCTTTCTAAGCATTCAGCATACGCCTTCCTGTTTGATGAAATCTCCCAAGCTGCTTAAAGTAAAGATTAAGAGAAAAAGACACATGGAAGCATTATGCTTGCCAGTCTTGGTTATCTACAGGTTTCTTAATCAGTTAATGCAGGTTTCTACATAAGTTAATGTTGCTTTATCTGTACATACACGACTGTGGGATGTCAGCAGTCCTAAACTCATGCAGCTTTTGATTCAGTTGTATCTACTTGCTCCATTTCAGATTATTATAATGATGCCTGCATTGCTCCCCAGTGCATGGAATTCCACTTGCACTGGTGACAGCCTTGGCTAAACTGCTCCAGGCCTCATATTTATATTGAGACTCTGGTATACTCCCCATCCATCAGCCCATGGTTGTTGCACTTTACAGGGAGTGCAGTGAATATTATTGACTCCTCTACACCCCATCTTTTAGTCCAGAATTGGACATCATCCTTACCAGCTCCTGACATGTCTACACATGTTACCCAACAACAATTAAAGTATTTTCCTGCCAATTTGTGATATGTTTTACTGCCAGTGCACAAATCCCCACAATCATGCCAACTGCATTTGCATAATGGTGCACTTAAAGCAATATTGCTAAACAGAGAGGAAGGCAGTTTATGAGACAGGAAGGATAAAGTGACTGTTGGCATTAATTTATGGTGTGTCTGCTACTAACCCTGTTAAATGACTTTTAAGACATAATTTGGGGGTATACATTTTATGACTTTACATATATTTTATGGGACTTTACACACTGATAAAAGTAATTTGTGCAATGTAATATTCAAACCTATGTAAAATAGAGAATACATATTCTTCCACATAGGTGTTTTTCCTCATTGCCACAGAAGTGCTTGTCAGACATAGTCATTAATTAGATAGACACATTAAAGAGAGAGTAGTGCTGCACTTCAGTTAATCACATATGTGTGCGACATGACAAGGTCCCAGCTTATACATTTTCATGTGTGATGTATGATTAATGTGTGAAAGTATACTGGAAATGCAGATACTTGTATTACTTTCAGGTTAGATTTCTGAGTTCTGGGTCGGACCACACAATACATTCTGTTTTACAGATATACTAGTGTTATGTGAGTTATGTAGATGGCTATCAGTAAAAAATTAATTACAGAAATGTAATTGTCAGGATACCCCCAGTTGCACATATAATTCATATGATATCACCTGTTATGTATATTGGATTAAAACCATGGCTCACCTGTGTTGGGGTCATGAACTTACATCTGGTGCCATTTACACTCAGTACTGTCCAGAATGTTGACCACTACACAATGCCTCTTATCATGTTTGCTTGCAGGGAGAAGAAACAATTAATTTAACAAGTTATAATGTTTATTTTTTGTCTGCAGGTGTTACGTATGAGTGCTGACCACTGCACAATGCTGCTTAGCATGTTTGTGTGAAGGAAGGCAAAACAAGTAGCAATGTATCTTTTTGCAAGTAACAAGTACCTTTATGTCTGCATCAGTAAGTAGTGTTTGTGCAAAAGTGAACAATGTGCAAATGAGGTAGGCAAAGCAAAAATACATTTTCTTTTTAAAAAATGCTTAATATCATTTATGCTTAAAAAATAATGTGGGTCTTGAGCCATGGTCTAACTATCTTTTGTCCTGTGTGACTCAATATCTTTACAAGGTGTGCTACCACATGCAGTTGATTTGTAGGTGTGATTTATGCTGTCCATTTCATCCATGCTGCTGACCACCACACAATTTCACTAAACTGTATTGCTCTTCTTAAGGCAACTGACATTACATTTTAAATACATACACATTTCACTGTGTGTGTGCTAAGCCATGCACCACACAAATATGAATATTAAAAATACATATTTTTGAACATGTCAAAGATTTTTACATAGCTCTGGATTTGAACTATTATACTAATGAAATTACAAAGGACAGTGTGAGTGTATCTCTCCTTGCAACAGATTGCTTTGTAGCAGGAAAGCAAATGATCTGCATACAAGCCATTCCCATTTCCTCTACAGTATTAACAGGAGATACACTTGTACATTCTCAGTTGGTTGTACATGCGTGGTTTACATATTTAGTGCAATGAGCGATCACACAACCATTTATGAATATGTTTGCACAAATGCAGCTCTCTCTTCTCTTTGTATTGTTTTCATTCTTTCCATATATCTGCTCTAATCTTAGACATGCAGTGTATAGTGAATTGTGTTTCATTCTCCTTTAACTGTATGATAAAAAGTACTTGGCAGTGAAAAACAGTTATCAGCACAGGCAGGAGAGTTTGTGTACTTTTGAACATAAATGATACATGTGTGCTGTTTAGTTCCATTGAAAAGCTTGTTAAAGTTATTTCAACATTTGGAAGTGTATTCTGGGTGACACACCAACTGCAGGTAAGGTAGTCTGAATTGCTGTTGTGTCTTTCCTTCTCCCTCCCACTAAACATTCACAATTGCAAGCCATTAGCAACTAACAGTGTTGTAGAGCCTACCCTGTGTTTACATCTTCTCCACAATGTCAAACATTTGGTATTCAGCAATGCCAATGAGTTCACACCTTATTTGTAGCTTTTCCATGCTCAGAGGGCTGAATCTACACAATAAAAAGGTAACTGTGTAGCTAGGAAAGTTGAAGGTGAGGAGGCTTGCATATTTGGACAAAACAGAAGATTGCAATTCCTCTGAAGGTGATTTATCTCAGAGAAGGCTTATAATTTTACTAAGGCATGCTAGTATTATTTAAGTATGTTCTAGATTTTGTAAAATGTTACAAATCAATTTATATATCCAGAAAAAAATGGAAGTTTTATCTGTATGCACTTCTTATAGTTTATTGTTGGCATAGGCATTTTTGGCAGTCATTTACATTTCTCAAATAGACAGGTTATTAGCTTTCATCACAAGTATTAAAGTTAAAATTGTATTTTACAATCTTCTACGTTATTGGAGAGAAATGCAATGTACATGTCACTGACACAGGTTTTATGATTCTGAGATGGCCCATGGCCACCTCCCGGGCAGTGGTGGGAAGAACAAGAGATTACTAGCAATCATAAATTGGCTTTTCCTGTTGTAAATGTGTAAACATTCTGAAAATTGTGTGGAAAGCATGCATAACAATTTAATTCTGTTATAGTCCTTTGTATAAACCTTCATTGATTTGTTGTTTTGGGGGTGGGGGGCCACCTACCATTTGTGTGTTGCCAGAACAAACGTGTTTCTAGTTTTTGTTTCTTGAAAATGTGTAGGCATCATAATATTGCAGTGGGAAACATAATACATTAGTAAACTGGTATTCCTTGGTTTGGACAAACATTGCTTTATGTGTGAGGGGTAAGGTGGGACAACCGCATAATCTTCAGTTTTAACAAATGAAAAGTGTGCTTCCAGAGCTTAATGTTGACAAATGTGTAAATAAGCAACATTTAATTAGGTAATATTTAATGAAGTGATAATCTGGGCATTTAGGTGCCATGGCATGGCACCTTTCTGCTTGAGAGAGGACATGTGGTTATGGCTACCAGAATGCAGATTTGGGACCAGTTAGTGAATGATGTTAAAGCAGTAGGGTGTTGCACCAGGAATTATGAACAGGTGCATCATCAGACCACTGAAATAATTTCAACAGCCTAGAGGAGAGCAGCTGTAGTTTTCTGAGAACAGGTGGCTATGCCTATGCGGGTAGGGGGGACTGCTACTGAGTCCTGTCAACTGTCAGAGATCTAGACAGCTCAGTGGAAATGACACACCAATATGTACTTGAGGTTGGTGCTGATGTGTCTAGGAGGACAACTGTATCCCAGGAGCAGCTTCTAGGTAAGCTTACATATGGCAAGTTGTAGATGTGCGTGTATAGTAAAATATATACTTTAAGAAATACTTCCTGTTGGATTTTTTTTCCTGTACCTATTGATAAGTTACTAGACTTATACAACACCATTGTTCATTACACATGAGCTATGGGTGGACATGGTAGCCAAGTTTTAGCTACAACTATTCTTACAGGACTTATAAGCAATTGTGTATTCACTGTCCCCTTGTGTTATTATAGGTTCATAGGGGTTAATGACCACAAGGGCTTTTTTAAGCCTTGCCATGCATTTCAGCTCTCTGACAAGTTCTGGTACCCTTGATAAGTGTAAGCAGGAGTTTAGTAGATGAAACATTTACAAGCAGGGGCCTAGGAGATGAACCATTTACAGCTTGACTGTGTCCATTAGAGAGAAAGGTGCAAAACCAAGGATGAATTTCCTGTTCTTCATCCAATTGTCCAGGTTACACTTGAATTGGGTTAGGGAGCATTGGAGGAATTCTGCTTAATATGGATGGGGAACCTATTTCAGAGATAAGATTTTCTCTGGGATACATACCTGTCTCTCTATGTCACAGGCAAGGTTTAAGTCTTTAGAATGGGTAATTCTGGTGCTGTTTGTTTTCTGGATATGCAGGAAGTCCATCAGGGTGGATTCTGACAATGCCCTGTATGCCAGGCATAACTTTCCCCTCAAAAGCCTGTAGGAGACAGAATACAGGGATAGGGTTTTGAAGCGGTCTGCATAGGACATTTTATTTACGCCCTGTATTCTTTTAGTGAGGAACCTCTGTGGACATTCCATTTGTTGGATATGCCTAGTTAGGTACATATCAAAGGGGGCATTGTACTCAATGATAGGTCTGATGAATGCCGAATACAGTGGAACAATGACTACCTTGTACCAAATCCCATGCCTTTGTTTACAAGTTGCGCAACATAGAGTGCTTTCCTCACTAATGTTGACACTTGATGATAAAAGGTTAGATTACTGTATATGTGTGTCTCTAAGTCCCTGACTAGTGGGTGAACTCTAAGGGATGTGTTGTCAAGATGATAGTTACCAGGGATGGATGACTTCCCAAAGGATACTATTATGCATTTCTCGGCATTTACTTTTAGTCAATGGCTCTGACACAGGTTTTTTGTCCGTGTTAGCCCTTCCTGGAGAACATCTGTGTCAGTGCGGGAATCAGTAACAGCTACTAATTTGCAATCATCTGCAAATTTAGTCAGCCAGATACCATTGACATTGGCATTGACTTCAGAAAAGTAAATGGCAAAAAGGAGCGGTCCAAGAACTGATCACTGAGGGACTCCACTTGTGACTGGCCTCTTTGTAGGTGTGGACTCCCCAAGTCTAACTCCCTGAGTCCTGTCTGTGAGCCTTTTGGCTATCCACCGGGTTACATATGGGTTTATACCTAACCTCTTGAATTTGTCAATAATGCCTGAGTGGATAGGGATACAGACAGTTGACAAGATGGGGTGGGGATATATTGGAGAAAAGTAGCAAAGGAACCAAGGTATTGGGAGCAAATAACTAGACAGGGAAAGGTAATAGAATGGGAATATACTAAGAACTTATTTAGACTGCAGGTTAGAAACTGGTTTCCATATCAAGGATTGATATCAGAATATAGACAAAGAGAAAAAATAAGGCGGTTCTAAATGAAAGACCAACACTGGTAGGGTTTTTAGTAGAATCTAGAACAGAAGTGCCATTAAGAAAGGAATAATTAGTAGAGCATATAAAAAAATTGCATGATAACTAAACTATAAGAATCAATCAGAAGAGGTTAGGAGAATTGAGAAGAGGGACTGTATAAGCAATTCACAAAGAAACAATGGGGGATATATGTATGTATCCCAGATATGCAACAAAATCTAGAAAATTTATGATTTTTGCCTGGAAGTGCTTACATAATATTTTTATACCCTAAGCGGGCTCCAAAGAAATTTTCCTTAGATAGACAGCAAATGGTGGAGATGTGATGAGGAAGAAAGAGGTAACAGGGAACATATTTTTGGGAGTTTAATGAGTTGGCTGGCTTTAAAGATTCCCTGCAGACTGCTCTGTCGGACATGCTGGGTATGCAAATTGAAGTGACTAGGGAAATACATTTTTTTGAGCTATGATACAGAGTTGGAATTGCCTTGACATAGTAAGGCCTTGCTGAGTCTGATTATAATGGTTGCCAAAAAAGCAATAACTAAAAAATGGAAATCAAAGTCTAAACCAAACTTTAATAGAAGTAACAAAGATAGTAACAGAGATAGAACAACTGGAACTGGGATCTTTAGAAAAGGGTAGAAGTTAATTACACAGGAAAAAATGGGAAATGCTGGACCACTGCATGCAGAGGAGGAATGATGTTTAAAAGAAGGCAGGATCTGAATGAGCTATGCAATGGATGACTGACAATGACTGGATATATTAAAAATGATGTTTGTAGCTACAGTTCTGCTGGCACATTTTGCAAGGTATAATGTCTGCAACTGAGATTGTGCCACTATGATTTATTTTCATTCATATAAATGTAACATTGTCTGTATCACACATGATAATTCAATAAAGATATTTCTTGTAAAAAAAAAAAAAACAATGCCTGAGTGGGGTACTGTGCCAAATGCCTTGGCCAGGTGAAGGTAGGGAGTTTGAACCATTTTGTCCTCATCCATTGCTTTGGTGACCTTCTCAAAGATGTCCACCCAGGTTGAGTTGGCATGAACTGCCCTTGACAAAATCAAACAGGGATGGGTTCAGTGTCTGGAGGTTTACTATATCACAGTTGATCATGTCCATGATAACTCTTCCCATGGGTTTACATATAAGACTAGTGTCACCTACTGATATGTAGTTTCAAGGGTCTGTAGATGGATCACCTTGATGTAAAGGGATGAATGCTGCTGTTCTCCATTCATGAGGCATGAAGCCTATTTGGAGGCTACAGTTTAATAGCAATTCCAAAAGGCCTAATAGGTCATGTTTCATGGTATTTAGAAGGCATCCTTGGATATTGTCTGAGCCCACTGATGCAGTGTTCTTGGCCTTCAGGAGTGCATTAAGGACTTGTTCCCTAGTGATTGCAGGGGGAGTTATACTTTATGGTATTTGCTGAGGAAAAGTTGAGTGGAAAAGGGTGGTAAAGTTGGAGCTGAATTTATTGGCCAGTAGGTTTGCTATATCTTCTGGTTCTTTGTGTATTGCCTTTGAGGCTGTGGACATAGCTAAAGAATGCCCTGTGGTTGTCCTTGGTCTGGGAGAACAACTTTACCTCAAATGTGGCTTTGGTAAACTTTATTTGTCCTCTGAGTTGTTTGTTTAGCTTGATGAGAATGTGTTTATCCTGCTGGGTGCTGCATCTCCTATTTTTTGCCATGATTTTCTTCCTTATGTTATGCAGCTTATTGATTTTATGATTCTACCAGGGTCACTTGTTTTTTGAGTTAGTTCTGTTTTTCTTCATGGTGGATACAGCTGTCTCTATGTAGCTATTAACATGCTTCTATAGGGTTTCTGTGAACAGTTCTGCATAGGCAGCAACATTCTCAAGGTTTAAGAAGGCCTAGAAATTTGCCAGGATATCACTTAATAGCAGGAAGTTAGTGTTAGAGTAGCTTCTAAACATTCCAGGTTTAGCTGGGGGTCCAGGTTTTATTTTTACTTCAAAGGAGACCATTGGTCTGACCATATAAAGAAAGGCATTACAGTAGGGGTTTGCAGCACTCTCTCATATTAGTGAAGACCAGATCAGTATGGTTGCACCCCTGGTTGAAGTATTGACAATAATCTGGTCCAGGGAGTTTGTGTTTTGAAAATCCAGGAATCTCTGTGCCTATATATTTGGTGTCATATAGGATTCCCAGCTAATAGTATGGTAATTAAAGTCACCCATGAATATGGTATTGAGTTGGATGGTGAGTGTTTCCAATATGTTTAAATACATGGTATAGGTTTCCTGGGTCATAGAGTGGGACCTATAGCTTGCAATAAAGTGGCATTGGATTTTGCCTATGGTAATTTGAACAAGGAGTAGCTCAAGTGCATTGTCCTGTTTGAACAGCCTTAAGGAATATTTATTTTTTTATGTAAATTGAGACACCTCCACTTTTAGTCTCTGTCTGTGTAGTAGCTGGTCTAAATGTGTGGAGGGCATTATAACCTTGCACTGTTGGTGTGCTCTCTGTAGCTTTAAACCATGTCTCAGTGATTTCATAGATGTCAGCATTCTCTATGGTGAAGAGAGCTTCTAGGGAGTGGGGTTTTTGTTAAGACTCCTAGCACTGAACATTATTAATTTTAGATTGTCTTGGTTTTGATTTGTTATGTCAGAAGTACTTTCAGTTTGCCATTGCCTTAAAAAGGCACTATGGAGGAAGACAATGTTTTAGCTAATATTTGAAAGCCTAGAGGGAAGAGGTGCAGACCTTCCTTGGCTAAGCAGCATAGTCTGTTGACCATCTCCTTCTATGCTGACTAATATTGCACCCCCTTAGAATGACACCAGAAACTAAGGCAATTATTAAAGTCAGTCTTTTGTTCATATTGTGGCATCATCCTTGGAGAAGTGCTGCTAAATGCTCGGCTCATACCAGCCTGAGACACATATTCTGAGATCCATGATGTCTCTCTCAGCATATAGTCTAAGGAAGTACATCTCAGGCCATTTACACCCACATGGACTATGACTGAGTCATAATGGTACGTGTGGTCCAATGACCTGTGTGCGTATATAATGTGGTGGATCCTAGCCCCTGGTAAGCAACTGACAATGACTTTCTCCTTACTCAGGCTGGTGAGAGGGACATCAGCGTGTTTCACAATGGAGTCTGAAATGACCAGAATGCTGGATTGTGTGGTGGCTTGCTTTATGAGCTTGGAGGTAGAGGCTCCATGAGATGTGCCTTTATGTGTTGATGTGGGTGTTGTTTTGAAAGACTGCATTTGGGGCTGCTAAGGGTAATTGTTATGTGAACTTTATCTAGGAGGTTGTTGGGGTTTTGGAATGTTACATTTAAGCGCCTCAGCATATGTGGATCTATATGTCTGCTTTGAATTGTGTGTGCTGGTTGCACAATGTGTACTACTTACAACCTTATTTTATGTTTTGAGAGTTTTGCCTCCAGTGACATTGTGTAAATATGTCTCTCACATACCATATCAGTTTGTTTAAGAATTAATTGGTTGTCAGTAAACATGAGGCAATTTTTACATTACTTCAGGATGCCCATATTTACAAAGCTGGTAATGGAGATAGTGGGGAAGTTAATATCCATGGCAACAAACCCTTTTTTATTGATTAGACAGTTGTAGGAAGAATATAAAGTAATGCCAGAAGTATCTGGTTTGCAACTCTGGAGACAGTGCTTGCCACTGCAAACTAGTTGTCCTGTGTGCAACTAAGTACTGATGAAATTTAAATCATGTTTTTACAGGAAAATGTCACTCAAGGTGCCTGGTCTATACAGGGCACTGCCAAACACTTGAGGGGCAACTAATACATAGACCCTGAAAATTTAAGAATGAAGTATTTAGGAAGATATTTTGAAGTTAGAAACAAATCAAGCAGTACATGTTATTGTGATGTTTAATTGCTGTCCTTCCCTTGTTTAATTTCCTCTAGGACCATCCTCCCTACAAAGTTTGGAGTTATCTGCACATGGTAAGCAAAGAATATATTTATTTTGCTTATTGATGACCATTTGTCGGATATATACACTTATCTGTAGGTGTGAGGTAGATGTAATGAGTGCCTCTGTATTGCTGTACCATCTGTAATAGTGGGACCAGTGTTAGTTTATCATATAAATTGCTTTAATATTTAGTGTACTATTAATTTCATTCCTGTGTTTGTTGCTTATTATCACAGGTGATCCTGACATTGGAAGTGTAGGACTCTTACTACCTGATGTTGGAGTATCAGTAGCCCCTGATGATGATGGTGGCCAAACACAGGCTCAGTTGGGGGATGCAGAGGTGGAATCTGACACTGAGGTAGACATTCAGCCATCCCTGATCTGTCAGTGGATGAGGTGTCCACACCCAGACATGGTAGGCCATGGGGTCATAGTCCTAGGCATACACATGAGGAGAACTCATCCAGCAAACATCAGCCATGTTTGGGTAGCATCAGTACAGTTGACCATGGCATGTAAGTGCCAGTGCAATTCCTGGCAGAACCAGTTCTCTGGGTCATGGATGATGGCAATGAACTGTTAATTCTACCATACACAGCTAATACCTGTCTGATATGTCAGGATGTAGAGCTAGCACAGAGCCCAACTGTGTATTTGCAGACACACACACACACGTCACATTGAATGCCCATACAGACACATGCAAATAACAGGTACATGGGTCATTTGTGAGGTTTGCAGCTCATACTGTCTCATTGGCCATTTAATAATTCCAAGCACTGTGTGAAAGAAACTATGAACTAACCAAATAGTGGACAGAGTAAACTGACTATTATACCATGACCCCCCCCAAAACGTGCACGCTGATTGGCCAGCGTGCCCGTTGTAAATCGAGATATACTAATGGAAAAAGGTCCGGTTGCCCGGACTTTTTTCCATTAGTATAACTCGGTTTTTAAAACACTGTCTCGCTATGTTAAAAGGGTTTAACATAGCGAGACAGCTTTAAAATAAGCAACGGAGATCTCGTTGCTTATTTTAAAGCTGTCTCGCCATGTTAAACCCATTTAACATAGTGAGACAGTGTTTAAAAAAGCAACGGAGAAAGCAAGATCTCCGTTGCTTTTAATCTCGCTATGTTAAATGAGTTTAACATAGCGAGACAGTTAAAATAAGCAGGAGATGTCCGTTGCTTATTTAAACTGTCTCGCATGTTAAACTCATTTAACATAGCGAGACACTAAAAGCAACGGAGATCTTGCTTTCTCCATTGCTTTTGCCCACAGCTCTGATGTACTGCGCAGGCGCGCAGTACATCAGAACTGCCGCGGATGCCAGACATCTGCGGAAGGGCAGTAAACAGGCATTATACTATGCCATTATTTAAGAAAAGTAACAGTTTCTTTTCTTAAATAATGTCATAGTAATAGCAATAACCACTTCTGGGTGTGGGTAATGCTAAATTTACCCACGGTTGGCTTTGTTTGGTCCCTCAGGCTTCGCCCTCGGGACCAAACCACGCCAACCGTGGGTAAATTTAGCATTACCCACACCCAGGCGTGGGTTATTGCTATATTAACCACTGGAGAAACATTGTCGACCATTAATGAAGTTCAGGAAGTGGGTGAAGAGAATAAGCTTCCAGATATCAGTGTAGGTTAAAAATCCAGTACAAAGAAGACATGCTAAGTGATAAAAGCATGTAGTTTATTGCTGGATTAAGTGCTTCTGTTCCTTTATTGGAATTTCCTCACTTGTACTGCTTTCTTACAAGTTTTTGTACTGTGTATTGTGAGCATCTTTGATGCATGAGGTCTATTAGTTGATAAAGAGCAAACATCTATTGACTGACATTAGTTAGTTCTGTCACATATTGATGTCATTGCTCTAAAACTCATACACCTTTTACTTAGGTACATTACCAAGTAACAGTATGCAAGGTTCTGCTCTTCATTTGTGTTCTTACCCATTTATTTTCCTTTTCCAGGCTCAAAACATACCTTAATAGTCCTGCAGTAAAACTGTTTTAATTCAGAGCTGACTGACAAAGCCATTACATGGGTAAGTAAAAGTTGTGAGACTGCCTGGCATCAATTTTACTGTATGTATGTGCATAGGATGAATGTTATACCCCTTAGGTGGTCATCATGTGTGCTATACTTTGCCTGTTTGGTAGGGCGAGAGCATATTGTGCATGCCTACATCTACCTACACTCACAGCAGCTGGTAGTTCCTCTGCTGACTCCTCACCTGTGTGTGGCTGTGGTGACCTTGCCAGTGGTGATGGGATGTGTGCCCCTTCCGTTTGTGTTTCTGTTGAAGCTGTTTTATCAGGATAATATTGTGAATGACAGCATAGACAGTGAGCATTTCAGCACAAGTACAGGGATTGTACTGCAGCCCCCCCCCCCTCCGATGTATCTAGGCACCAGAACCATGATTGTAGAAGCTCAAACACAAGCTCTATGATATTTCTTGTTTGAGTGTGTGCCTCATTATAGAGTTCTTTGGTGGGAATGTGTGCATTTCTAATGGGCTTCATCAGCCGTGGATTGAGCACATACCATGCATCCCCCAATAAATGACCTTGTGAGATATCTCCCCTGGAAAACCTCTGACAAAGCTGATAGATGTGCCAGATATGGGAGTCATGTTAACTGCCAGGGCTGCAAGCATACACATTCAGGATGATTCCCTTAGGGTTATATACAACCTGGCAGTTAATGGAGTGAAAGCCCTGTTAATGTAGATTCTTCCCTGCTCTCCAGGTGGCATTTTAATCTCAATGTGTGTGCAGTCTATGGTACCCAAGACTTCAGAGAAATGTACTACAGGGTAGAAATCCTGCATAGTTGTAGCTCTGCCCTTGGGGTTATGGGGAAAATGTATGTAGCCACTGGCATGCAGTAACATAGCATTCAGGAATTGATGTAGGATCATGGATGCTGATGCCCATGATGGCCCCAGCATTTCTTCTGTTTGTTTTGGAAGGTTTCTGTAGCTAATATTCTAAGTGCTGCACATACCTTAGTCTCCAAAGGTATTGGTTCTCCTCAATTTGCCCTTGATATCAGTTGAGGACTACAGAGTTTGCAGAGTTCCTGTAATGTGTTTCTTTCAATCCTGGTGTGCTCTACTATTTCCACCTCATGCAGACCATGAAAAGTTAAATGAGATTTAAACACCCTTCTCCTTCTTGGCCGAGGGCTATTAGCAGCAGAAGCAGTATAGAGTTGAGCCTGTTGTACACACACATGCAGATGTGTTGCAGCAGCCCCTAATGTTCTTTCCATGTAGTGTAGTTTCTGTAACTGTATTCTAATAGGTTTTGGAATTTGAAGCCAAAACCTACACTAAGTGTAGATGATTGCTTTATAGCTTTTTGTATAGCATACATTCAGATGCTTATGCTGTAATTACCATGCCACAATGTTTGCCGGGTTTGTGCAGCTCTACACTCAGTGCAGAGCTGTTTACTGAGTGCAACTGCAATGTGCACATGGTTTTATTGAGCGGTCTAGGGTTTGGGTTCTGTCTACCACCCACGCAACTTTGTTGCACAGGCACATGGACACCTACACACACACACACTCACACACACACACACACACACACACACACACACACACACACACACACACACACTCATACGCACAAACATCCAGACAACTGGGATCCTGATCCTACATACACACACACACACACACACACACACACACACACACACACACACACACACACACACACACACACACACACATACGCACAAACATCCAGACAACTGGTATCCTGATCCTACACACACACACACACACACACACACACACACACACACACACACACACACACACACACACACACACACACACACCTTAACAAATTACTTTGCAGTTCATACCTGTTAAAAGTGCTTTTCCACTTCCCTTCCCAAATAACATGGTAGAGCTCCTTTCAATCTTTCTACCGTTCTTTTCTAATTATAGCAAAAAGGTTCTGGGGAGGCAGACTTGGCTACTTATCATTAGCCACACACCTGGATTACCTCATTTGCATGCAGACTTCACCTATGTAGACTGCTTGCTGCTGCAGCACTACATGGGTTTCTGAATTGCTCTAACATAACACACTGAACAATCCTGTTACAAATAAGATCACACTGTCCAGTATGCAGTTTTGAATTTCAATCGTTATGTGTTTATCTATAAAATATATATGTTTTTCCATTTTATTGATGTAACAAAATCTTTGAATTGAAAATATAAACCATTAAAGAGCAATTCAAGATGCATCAGTTCACCATCTGTGAATAAAACATAACAGATTATTTTTAGATGACAATACCTTCCCCCCCAAATTTATTGCAAAATGCCAAAATAGTTTCAGAGATATAGGTTTGCAAACGTTAAAAAAAAATTAAATAAACAAAATAAAATGTGAACAAGTCAAAATAACCTTTACAAGACAAGTACAAAAAATTGGCTTTAAGGCAAATATGGTTTATCAATCTTTAGGGGCATAAGAATAATTGATATGAAACACAAAAATATATACTGCTGCTCAATATGAAACTTAAAAATAATATTACTTGTCTCAGAACTTGATGTTTTCAAGCATTTTATAAGTTATGGTAGAAAATGTTAAACAATTTAAAAGTTCACTCAAAAATGTAAGATTCAGCCATTAATTTTCTTTTAATGCTGAAGCACAATTCAAGTAATTTTTTTCACATTAAGTCTCACTTTCTTTCTCTTAAACTTTTCCTAGAATGTCAAACAGTTCAGATGTATATCTCATTAGAAGTAAGGAGCAAACTTGGACAAGCTGGCAATAAATGGAGGCACACATTTTTGATAAATGTTAGTATTTACAGGATTAAATCACCCTTACTTCAACAGGAATAAGCCTGCTGTCTATTTTAATAAACTGAAATGTATGTGGATATAGCAGCCTTACTTCTATTATTTGTACAGAAATCTTGCATACTACATAAAGTATTGATATAACTTCCCACAGTCCACAATTTTCAACATGTACTGTTTACAGTTTTCTTTGATTGGTTTGGTCTTACTTTAATGGTTTCTGTCAATTGTCAAACTATAATATTAAATTTCATTACAGATAAAACTTACCACAGCCTATGATTTTCAACATGTACTGTTTCTAGTTTTATTTAACTGGTTTGATTTTATATTAATAGTTTCTGACAATTGTAAAACTATAATATTAGATTTCATTACAGATATAAAATACTTGTCTCATGAATGAAAATAAAAAATAAAATAAAATAAAAACCTTAACTATTAGTCATCATGGACATTGGATCACCCTTTAACCTGTTCTGTAGTAAATCGCTGCTTTCATGTTTTGCAAATTATGTTTTATCACTTAAACTTCTGTGTGCTTATAGGATTTAGAGTATTTAGACAGTTTAATCTGGGGAATATATTTTCACTGAAGTAGTTTATTCAGAGATTACTTGATAAAGTCTATGATGTTTAAACACTTATATTATAAAAAAACAGTACTATGCATTGTAAGAACATGATGGGCTGTCTGACAGCTAGTTTACACAGTATCTGTAAAGATGTAAGTGTGCTAGTAGCAATGGCAAAAACCCAAAACATAACTTCATGTAAGACTACTGAAGGGATGTTTTCTATGCCCAGACACCTCAGGAGGTGAATTACAATACAGTCCAGAAATATGTAGCAAGAGTGTGAGATGTATTGCACAACATAGCATTGCAAAATCACCTGGAACAGCAGGTGAATATCCCTGCAGGGCCTTCCATGCCAGCCACAGCAGCAAAAGAGCTTGGTTGTGAGTCAGGTCAGGAATGTGTAGCAGTACCACAATACTAGGAAAGAAAGAGGCAACGTATTGTCTATAACTATGGGTCATAACACACACAGCACAGAATAAAAGGACGAATGCATTATAATACATGGGTTGGCCATGCAGTATGACAGATATTTCAGTAACCATATAAATCACAGTCACCATCTGTTGCACATGTTTGACAGAAACAATGACAGGTGACTCTAACACTGTAATAGGGGATAGGATTATAGGAGTGAGCACAGTAGCCATAATTTGTGAGAGTTTACAGGGATTCCAGGATCACATTCATCAGTGGTAGAGTGGAGCTGCTATGATATGATGGTTGACAGTGTTTATTGTGCTGGCTTGAGGTGTAGTTGCTTCATGTGGTGCATAATGCGGAAGAGATATCCCTATGGGACTGTGCATCCTGATGGAAACTATTGTATATTGATCCATTTGAACACATTTGCCAGAGATCTGGTTGACACAAATGACTGAAGTGATAGGACATGTACTCAGAGGTGACAGAGAAGAGATGGAACTGCAAAACAATCCATGTGCAACAAGCTGAGGTGTCCGGGATGACGAGCCAGAGGAACACTGTTACCCATAATCTGGTCATTACCCACAACTGGGGACAGCAGATTGTGTGCCCACTAATGACAATGATGCTGTCTTTACAGCAGACTATGTGTTTGGAATTCAGACATTTTATGTCTGACTTTCTCACACTGAGACCCCCCTATGGCCAACTACTGCATGGCCTGTGGAAGCAGACATGCCACCATTTGGAATGCATCTCATGAAGAAACCTGTGGAGGCTACATTTGCCAGCAGTGAGCTCCACTACATTGTGTGTTACCTGTTCCTGTATATCATTTCAATATGCACATGGTGCACATCATCCTGCATGTCACAGAGCACATTACCACCTCTACAATGATGTAAGTAGCAGCTGTTTTCGCCTGAATTACTAATATGTATGGTCGCTGGATAATGTCAAGCATAATAGCCACAACAGCTATATCATGTCAGCTATGAACTCATGGCTGTACCACACCCTGCCACAGCAATCATCTGTGGTGGCTATATACACCTCCAAGGATGTGCAGAGGTCAGATGATAAGTGGTGGACACAGGAGGAGCCCACAAAGGCTTCTCAGGTACTGGATGTCTGTCATGAATAGTGACGCTGTGTACTCAGCCTGTACCCCTGCAAGAGCTTCTGTAAAGGTGGATACTAATGATCCCTCAGACTATCTCTGTCAACAAATGTAAAATAAATAAAATAAGTAAATAAAATATAATTTAAATATAAGATTTATATATATATATATATATATATATATATATATATATATATATGTATATATATATATATATATATATATATATATATACAAAAATAAGAAAACAATGTGCTAAATAAATAAAATCTTAGCCTGCCCTCTTTTTTCTACAACCCAAATCTCCCATTAATATTTTATCAATACTTTATCTCTGTAATATTCTCTAATTTGACTTATTATTCCATAATATCAAAACTCACTTGCATGAAAGCCAATATTACAAATTTCCCAACTTTTGTCCTGAAAGTATTCATCCTATCAAATTCTATAAAATAATCATCTTTTGCATCTTCCACTTTACTTTTTTAATCAGCATTATGTCCTCATCTTTTTTATATTTCACCACAGACATTAGGTGAGTTCAATAATCATTGCGTCATACATAGTCCCTAAATTAATGTATCTGTAATTTTCAGAATCCATAGTGGAGCTACTCTTGTGGAGTTGTATCACTGTTGCTGAAAACCATGCATTGTGTAAAAAGTCATTGGCTAAGCTCCGGCTGAAAAGCTGTAAAACCAGGTCTATCAGAAGCATGTTTAGTGCTATTTAGGTTCATAGGTTCATAGGTTCATACTAGGCTATCTGCCCTAGGGCATTTATAAGCCTAGCCAGAATGTGTTTGGCTTTCGCCACCCATTTGAAATTTATTTTGCTATGCCCTTTTTCGAGGTTAGTATACTATGCCTCTATCTAACAGTGACACAGAAGTGATACCCGTGGTAAACCTACGATCTCCCATCCACTCATCAAGATTCCTCTTGAAGAGAGTCAATGAGGGACTCTGCCTAACCTGGACTGGGATTTTATTCCAGAGTGAAGGGAGCCTCTGGGTTATGAATCTGTCCCTCCAGCATTTCCTATTTATTTCAGTGCTGAGGTTCAAGTCTCTCGAGCGTGTAGCTCTATGGGATTTGGATTTTCTGAGGTGCAGCATGTCCATTAATTCCGGGTTGGACATGGCTTTATATGTCAGGCACAGATCTCCTCTGAACAGGCGGTATGCCACTGAGTAGAGCTGGAGTTTCTTTAACCGGGCAGCATATGGCATCTGTTTGAGCCCTTTGATCCTCTTGGTGAGGTACTTTTGGGGTCTTTCCAGTTGCTGCAGGTGTCTGGTAAGGTACATCCCAAAAGGGGCATTGTACTCAATTATGGGCCTGATGAGGGATGAGTAAAGAGGCACGATGACCTCCCCTGATCTAGATGTGAATCCCTTCATGATTAGGTGGGCTATATAAAATGTTTTTCTAACCACTTTGGCCACGTGGTTGTCAAATGAGAGATTGCTATCAACTTGGGTCCCCAGGTCCCTAATTACTTCTTCTGTACTTAATGGATTTCCACCTATGTGGTAATTTGTGGGCACTTTGTTTTTGCCAAAGGGATGACTATACACTTTTGGCATTTAGCTTGAGGCCATGGCTCTGGCACCAGTTGTCTGTTTCTATGAGGCCCTTTTGGAGGATGCTTGTGTCGGCTGGAGAGTCGATTATGGCACCCAGTTTGCAGTCATCTGAGAACTTGGTCAGCCACAGTCCTTCCGTGTTGGCCTGTACCTCCGAGAAATATATACCGAACAAGAGAGGTCCCAGGACTGAGCCTTGTGGGACACCACTTGTAACTGGTTTGGAGTCTGACATGGCTCCAGCAATTCTAACCATGTTGGTTCTGTCCTTGAGCCAGTTTGCAATCCATCTAGTGACATAGGGGTTTATATTTAAGCTGGTGAGCTTATCTATAATGCCCGAGTGGGGTATTGTATCGAAGGCTTTTGTGAGGTCCAGGTAGGCTGTGTGGACCACCTTCCCTTGTCAATGGCCTTGGTGACTGTTTCAAAGAAATCAACCAGGTTTAAGAGGCAGGATCTGCCCTTAACAAAGCCGAACTGGGTAGGATCCAGTGTTTGTAGGTCCCCAATATCTTTATTTATGAGGTCCATGATGATCCTTTCCATAGCTTTGCAGACCAAGCTAGTCAGGCTTATGGGGCGATAGTTTCCAGGATCCGTTGAGGCACCACCTTTATGGAGAGGGACCACTGTTGCTGTACGCCACTCTTTGGGCACATATCCTGTAGTAAGGCTGAGATTGAACAGTAGTTTTATGTTTGGGTTTAGCTCTTCTTTGAGTTCATGTAGGACGCAGCCCGGGACACCATCTGGTCCCATTGATGCTGTGTTTTTGCTTTGGAGAGGGCGGCTCTTACCTGAGCATCTGAGATGTCAGGGGTCAGCTCTGCTGGGATAGATATTTGCCCTTTGGTGGGGAGGGGAAGTTTGCGCTGAACCTGTCAGCTAGGATGTTGGCAATGTCTGTGGGTTCGGTGTATTTTTGTCATTTTGGACTAATTCTGAGCATATCTGGGAATTACCACCCAGGTTCCTAACATAACTAAAGAAAGCCTTGTGATTATCCTTAGTGTCCTGTGCAATTTTTCTCTCGAAGCTGGCCTTAGACAATTTTATGTGTGCCCGTAGTTTTTTGCTAATACTGATCAGTGATGCCTTCCCTTTTTGGGATTTTGCTTTATCATTTAGTAGCTTCCTCCTTCTATTGTATAGTTTGTTTATGGCTGGGGTCCACCAGACAAGACGTCTGCCTTTGGAGGATTGGGTCTTGGTTTTATTTGGGATCGCATGATCCATGCATTCCTGAAGGTGTTCATAGAATGCATTTATAAAGGATTCTGCGGTCTGGGCTGTATTTTCCACATGCCCGGGGGCTTTGAAGGATTCCACCTCAGTTTTGAGGAGTGTAAAATTTGCTTTAGAGAAGTTTTTCACTGTGGTTTTCTGGGCAGGGGGTGGGGTCGGGATGTGAATATCCAGTGAGATTAGTTTATGGTCTGATCTTACCAGTGAGGGTTACACTTCTGGTCTGGAGCATAGAGTCCCCATGTTGGTGATGATCAGGTCCAGTATGTTTTCCCCTCTTGTGGGAGTGGTAACAAGTTGTTCCATAGCATTTGAGTTTATAAATTCTAGGAACCTTTGGGCTAGGGTGTTGGAGCTAGAGTAATGCTTCCAGTCTATGTTTGGGTAGTTGAATTCGCCCAATATAATGGTGTTTGGAGAGACCTTCATATTTTCCAGTGTTCTCAGGAAGGCCGAGTGGGGTTCCTGGTTTTGGGAGGGTGGTCTGTAGCAGGCTATAAACTGGAAGGCAGTTTTACCCACTGTTAGTTGCACATGGATAGTCTCTGATGCTTCGTGCTTTGCCACCAACCTGGAGGTGTGGGTATCTTTGATGAATATCGATACTCCCCCTCCTTTTGTGGTTCGGTCCAAGTTTTGGGGCCGAAAAGCATGGTATGAGGTATAACCTGGTAGTGCTGGGGTGCTCTCGGGAGCCCTGAACCAGGTTTCTGTTACTGCACAGATATCGATGTTCTCCATGCTAAGGAGAGTTTCGAGTGCGTGCATCTTGAGGTTTAGACTTCTGGTGTTGAGTAGCATTACTCTTAGTTTCTTATCCCTTGTGATACCTATGGAGGTGGGTTTGTCTTTTGAGCCTTGCCTAAAAAAGGCACTATGGGGTAGCAAGAGCCTTTGCCAATATCCAAAAGCCCAGGGGTGACAGGTGCAAGCCGTCCCTAGTGAAGCATCGTGGCTTGTCGAGCATATCATCCCAAGCTGACAGGCATAGGATCCCCTTTGAATGACACCAGTACTTAAGCCAATTGTTGAAATTGATCATCTTGTCTTCATATTGTGGCATCATTCTTTGTGAGGGTAAGATGCTACTCAAGGTCAGGGTCATACCGGCAGTCAGGTATGTCATCAGGTCCCATGGAAGGTATAGCTTTTGTTTTGGAAAGTGCTTTTATCAAGTGCTCTTTAGTGATAATAACAGATTGTATAATTCTTTGGGATATGTGGCTTTTGTACAGTTTTCTCTGGAGTGACGTTTGCACTGAGTTTGTTTGCAATTTCCACTGGATCAGAGTAAGTAGCGCCATTTTTAATATATTTCCGAGCAATTTTTTAATTTCTTGATGTAAAGAAGGACTTATAGTTATCCTTAGTGCTATTATTAGTCTAAATTCAGGAGATGCCTATGTTTTCTTCATGGTATTTTTCACTACTTTTGATTTATAGGTTTTCAGCTTTGTATAGGTTCATAGGTTCATAGGTTCATACTAGGCTATCTGCCCAAGGGCATTTATAAGCCTAGCCCATAGTTATGTGGCTTTCGCCACCCCTTTAGTTTGAATAAAAACTATGCCTATCATTTTGCTGTGCCTCTGTCAAGCAGTGACACTGAAGTAATCCCTGGGGTATATCTGCAATCTCCCATCCATTGGTCAAGATTCCTCTTGAACAAGGCCAGAGAGGTGCTCTGCCTCACATGTACCGGGATTTTGTTCCACAGCATAGGGAGTCTCTGGGTGATGAATCTGTCCCTCCAGCACGTTCTATTTATAACCGTGTCAAGGTTTAAGTCTCCCACCCTTGTGGTTCTGAGGGATCTAGATTTTTTGAGGTGAAGCATATTCATCAAATCTGGGTTTGACATGGCCTTATATGTCAGGCACAGGTCACCTCTGAGCAAGCGGTATGAGACTGAATAGAGCTGGAGTTCTTTCAGTCGGGCAGCATAAGACATATTTTTGAGACCCTTTATCCTTTTGGTGAGGAACTTTTGGGGCCTTTCAAGCTGCAGCAGGTGTCTGGTCAGATACATTCTGAACAGGGCATTGTACTCAATCATAGGTCTAATGAGTGATGAGTACAGGGGGACGATGACCTCCCTTGATCTAGATGTGAATCCCTTCATGATCAGGTGGGCGTTATAGAAGGTTTTCCTAACTACTTTAGCAACATGAGTGTCAAACGAAAGGCTACTGTCAACTTGGGTCCCCAGATCCCTGATGACTTTTTCTGTGCTCAGTGGATTGCCACCTATATGGTAGCTAGGGGTAACCTTGTTTTTCCCGAAGGGTATGACTATGCATTTTTGGCGTTTAACTTCAGGCCATGGCTCTGGCACCAGTTATCCGTTTCTGTGAGGCCCTTCTGGAGGATATCTGTGTCAGATGTGTTTTCGACTATGGCGCCCAGTTTGCAGTCATCTGCAAAGTTTGTCAGCCATAACCCTCCTGTGTTTGCTTGTACTTCAGAAAAGTAGATGCCGAACAAGAGTGGACCCAGGACTGAGCCCTGTGGGACACCACTTGTGACAGGCTTTGAGTCTGACATGGCTCCAGCAACTCTGACCCTGTGGGTTCTGTCACTTAGCCAGTTTGCAACCCATCTTGTGATGTATGGGTTTACATTCAAGCTGATGAGTTTTTCGATGATACCTGAGTGGGGTATTGTGTCCAAGGCCTTTGCCAGGTCGAGGTAGGCTGTATGGACTGCCTTTCCCTCATCAATGGCCTTGGTGACTGTCTCAAAAAGTCAACCAAGTTTAAGAGGCAGGATCTGCCTTTGACAAAGCCAAACTGGGTTGGATCCAAAGTCTGCAAGTTCCCTATGTCTTTATTTATGAGTTCCATTATGATCCTCTCCATGGCTTTGCAGATAAGGCTTGTCAAGCTAATGGGGCGGTAATTTCCAGGGTCTGTGGAGGCACCGCCCTTATGAAGTGGGACCACAGTCGCCGTGCGCCACTCCTTGGGTACGTATCCTGAGATGAGGCTAAGATTAAACAGCTGTCCTAACTGTGGGTTTAATTCCTCATTGAGTTCGTGAAGCACACAGCCGGGGACACCATCCGGTCCCATGGATGCTGTGTTTTTTGCCTTAGTGAGGGCCGTTCTCACCTGGGCGTTGGAGATGTTTGGGGGGCTACAATCCTCTGGAATAGATATATCCTAAGTCTCTTTCTTCTTTTATTGTAATTTTATTCATGTATGTGGACCACCATGCTGGCTTGCTCTTTGACTTCCCATTTTCTTTAATACTGGTAGCAATTATAAGGTTAATATATTCATCTAGGTGAGTACAGAATTTTTTTTATTTTGCATAACTACAAACAATTTCAACATTTTTTGTGGGGTGGGGGTTACAGCTATACTTGAATTTTGAGACTTCATCATAGAAATGTAGCAGGATAGTATGTTTGAAATCTTTGTAGACTTTGATATTTATATATGATGGTTTGAGGATCTTGAAGGAAAATACTACCGTTTTTTGTCACACTTAACTGAGGAAGGGTATACCACTGGGATAGTGCATATATATGTTATATCTGTAAGGATCAGGTCAGTTATATTCAATCCTCCAGTAAATTATTTGACTATTTGGTTCAGGAAGTTCTGGTTTATGAAAGTGAGAAATTTATGGGCATAAACTACATTTGAGGTATAGGTATCCTAGTTTATTGATGCCATCTTAATGTCTGCCAGAATGATGGATTTTATGTGTATTTGAATTTTATCTTGTACGTTTAGGAATTAATCATGGTTTGAAGAACGTTATGATATGTAATTTTATGTAGTATGATTTGTATTTTAATGCATTCAGTTTGTGGGTTGCTAGGAATCTGCCTTTAGATCGGGTCTATATTATATGTTCGAAAACACTTAACATTGAACACCTCTTCAGCGACCTTTAAAGAGCGAACTGCAATTACAGCGGTAGCCCGAATCAGCGATTTTTTTTCCCTGGGAAAAAATCACTTGCCCCATATAAAACGGAACATAACTTTTAACATTACAAAGTGGGGAGCTTCACCCCACCCCCTAACTAAATATACCAACTCTGAGATTGCACCACAGTGGGGAAAAGGGCAATTTCACTAGGACAGCCAAGCGATTTCTTTCCCAGGGAAAAAAAAAATCACTGATGCGAGCTTTCGCTGAAATGCAAATTTGCTCTTTAAGGGTCACTGAAGAGGTGTCTGATGTTAAGTGTTTTGAACACATAATATATGCCCCTTTAGATCATGTGGTAATTAATAAGCACAGGGACTCCACTACAGTTCCAATTGAGTCTAAAGGTGTGGTATGGGAAAAGGAGTGTTTTCTGCACTTTTAAAACATGTTTCAGTAAATTACACACATGCATCAGCTCTAAATGCAGAAGAACCTCGGGCAGGTAATTTATTAGACTCCTATCATTGAGGAGTGTCATCTTAATATTGTCCGTTTGTCTGTTTATTTATTTTATGTTGGGAGATCTATTAGCTGGACTCTGCATACAAGATGCACTATGGGAGCAGCAAGGACTTTGGCCAGCATGCCAAAGCCTTGGAATGAAAGGTGCAAGCCAATTATTGGAAAACAAGTAGGGCTGTGGAGCAATTCAACCCAAGATGGCATATTCTGGAACCCCTCAAACATCACTAATTATTTAGCAAATTCTTGAAATAATTTTTTTTTCTTTTTACCTCAGAATCATTCTTGTGGAAGGAAGATTTTCTGGCAGCAGCAGAGTCTTTCTTGCATTTGTGACATGCATGGAGATCTCAGAAATGTCTTCCTGCATCTTTCATAGGGGTTTGAGTGCTAGGTTATTTGCACCCACATGGAACATCACCATGTTGTAGCATACTTGTTCAGCTTCATAGGTTCATAGGTAGGTACTAGGCTATTGGCCCTAGGGCCTACATAAGCCTAGCCAAAAATGTACTCTGGCTTTTGCCACCCAAGAAAATTATTTTCCTGTGCCGCTGTCGAGCAGAGCCACAGAAGTGATCCCTGGGGTGAGTTTCCTATTTCCCATCCAATCATCAAGATTTTTCTTGAAGAGTGCTAATGAGGAGCTCTGTTTGACATAGATAGGTAGTCTGTTCCAGAGTATGGGAAGTCTCTGGGACAGGAATCTATCCCTCCTTATGGGTTTTTGAATGCTCATGACACATTGGAGATCTTGGTACCAAAAACAACTCAGTTTGTGTGCCAAACAATAGCCTTTTTGGTTTTGAACTAAATTTAAAATTATTTTTTTTGTTTATTCCAGCACATGTGCACTGAGTGCACCCTTCGGAAGTCTTTAGGAAGTCTTTACATATTTAAGCTTTATACTTGTTATTCTTATTTCATTCTAAATTTTTGCCATAATATTATTCCTAACTTTGAATTTTGTTTAAATTTAATAACATGAACATCATAAAACAAATGTATAGAAGCCAGCAACACAACATAGTTAAAAGATGCTAATTCACCTTCTGAACATTATACAAATAATATATGCAAATGATTTTATCCTAGAACATTACACAAAATCACAACCTGCATCTAAAAATGCTGTATCTAAATAGTACAGAGTGGAAAATCTTACAATTTACTTATTCATTTATAACCCCCCCTTTTCCTATTTTTGCATGTAGGGTTATGATGTTACATTAACAGTGGCAACCATCTACAGATAATTTTCACACCACTGGGTGGCTAGCCCTACTGCAGTTGTTCTTCCACACCAACAGATATACGCACACTCACCTCTACAGCCAATTCAGAGTGTCCAATTCACCTACTGTATGTTTCTGGAATGTGGAAGGAAACCAGAGCACCCAAAGAAAATGCACGCAAATACCAAGAGGACATGCAAACTATGCACAGACGGCACCTCAGCTGAGACTCAAAGCAGAAAGCCTCTTGCTGTGAGGTGACAACTCTATTGGTTGCACAGCTGTGCCACAAAACTGCAAATATTCTACATATTCTTTCTAAAACTTCTATAAAACTCCTTCCATGTATTTACCATTTTCCTCAATTTTTTAGCAAATTCACCCATTCCTGTATAATTGCAATTTAATTCCAAAATTTCAGACTTATGGCAGTAACATCTTTCTTTAAACTAAGTACCTGCAATTTTCACCTTGTTATAATATCTTTCCTTTTTATCTTTGGTCATATTCTGCCATAAAATATCATAAGCTCCTTGAGTTTTGAATCCATAAATGATGAAAAGAAAACCCACTGGAGCCACCACAACCGGTTACAACATTTATTTAAAATACAGATAAGTGCTTTCGAGCATTAGCTCTTCATCAGATCTAAAACACATTTAAAATCAACCATATAGAAACAGATAACAACCAATCAGGATCAGTAGCAGGACATACACCCCTTCAATAGGTGTTTTAAAGGCATACAACCATTTAACCCGGGTATATGGTTAGCTTGTAGTTCAACTATCCATCTTAACTCAGCTAATTCAGTACTATGTACAATGTCCCCAATCGTCATGCTGTCTTGTTGAATGTATAGCACCATAAACTAAAACTTATGCTCTTTATTTATTTTTGTGTGTTGATATCAAGCATGACTTCTCAAGCATAATCTAATGTCACTCATATGTTGCAGTATATGTTGTTTTAACATTCTGTTGGTTTTTTCAGAGTAGAATACTTGGCATGATGTGCACTCAGCTAGGTACACCACAGTTTTAGTTATACAATCTGCATGTAGTCTGGGTATATACCTCCTTCCTGGCACAGGATATACAAAAATGTTATTTTGCTTAACATATTGACATGCCAATTCTTTTTTATCATTTGGGAGATAGCATCAATATCAATATTGATGCTATCTCCCAAGTGATAGAAATAATTGAAAGATTTTACATACTGATGATAAACTGAAAGCATTAGTAGGTCCCTACCCTAGGTTTGCTTATACTAACAGCCAGAATCTGAAACAAATTTTATGTAAAAACATACATTCTAATTCTAATGCACACAGGAAGAAGTTGTGAACCTTCAGATGTAGAAAACATAAGGCATGTCAATATGTTAAAGAAAATAATATTTTGGGCATAAGTTTCAGTTTATGGTGCTAGATGATGAAGAACTAATGCTCAAAAGTGCTTGTCTGTGTTTTAAATAAAAGTTATAACCAGGGGCAGCCTGTGCTATTGGACTGCCAGACTGCAGCCCCGTCAACTTGTAAAAGAAAGAAATAAAAAAAGTAAAGAAATAAAAAGAAAATGAAAAGATAAAAAATTTTTAAAAAATCGCGGACTTTCGCGCGTGCACACTAGTCCGGACTGCAGCTGAGACAGTCTGGAGCATACGCAGATTGTCTCAGCAGCAGTCCTGACTGGGAAACATGAAGAATGGAGCTCCCAGAAGTCTATGCAGTTTTAAACTGCATAGACTGTCCTGGAACTCGCTGGGAAAACGCGTCGGGGCCGGACTGCAACGTCAGCAGTCTGGAGTTTGCTGCAGTCTCGTTGGGGGAAGATCTCGTGACGGGGGCATCAGGGGAAGATCTCGCGACGGGCAGGGTCTGGTGTGGATTTGCGCGGGTTTTGTAGCTTTGGATTGTATGGTGGTTGCACGGATTTGGAGTTTATGGTGGTTTTGCTACAAGATCTACTACAGCTAAGTGTGTCTCTGCCTGGGAAGTTACAGTAGGATGGGCAAGGTGTGTGTGTGTGTGTGTGTGTGTGTGTGTGTGTGTGTGTGTGTGTGTGTGTGTGTGTGTGTGTGTGTGTGTGTGTGTGTGTGTGTGTGTGTGAGAGAGAGAGAGAGAGAGAGAGAGAGAGAGAGACTGTGTGAGACTGTACGAGACTGTACTATGGCCTGCAGAAAACCTAGAGATTCTGGAGTATGCCTTTTCCATTTTGTGTTGAAAAGAAGAAATTCCAATTAAAAGACATACAGAGTACAGAGAAAAGATTAACTTGACATTTCTTGCTTTGTCTGTGAGGAATACCCCAAAGTCTAAGAAGTTTGCCCAGTTTTATGTTTCACCGTTGTACATCAAACTTTAACTTGTATCAGTTAAGGAGTTTAGCAAAAGGTGGCTTGTTGATAATACTTAAGTGAAATTTAATGATATTAGTTTTACAAGATACGGGTCATAGTTTGGACAACATATTGCTTGTGTTTATCTCAAGACAGGATCAGACCGGGTGTCCTCAGGAGAAATAGCATTAGTTACAGTGCATTGACATCCACACCCATGACACAGAGCTAGTTCTTTTGGGTATGAAAAGAGGTTGAAGTGTAATATTATCTGATTCTAGTGAGTAATCTGGTACAAATGTTTTGGAGTCATCTGCATAATCTACTCGTGTGGGCTCTCAAATACAGCATCCATTTCATTTACAAAAAATTATGACAAGAATATTCCCTAGCATGGAGTCCTTAAGTACTTTGGTACTTACAGGATACAGTCTCCTTCCATCAGCCTGGGTGTGATAAGACAAACAGTCCATAAACCAAGTGGTCGCATTCATTGTAAGATGTTTCACCTTGATGAGCCAGAAAATCGCCTAGGTCAAGGACTGCAGTTATAGTAGTATGATGTGGCTTAAGTCTATGTTGTGCATTTGATATTAGCTGACAGTTGACAAGATATTCTAAGAGTTGTTTTAGTGCGCATTTCTGAGGTACTTTTGAGATAGGAGGGAGCAGAATGGCCTGTAATTCATCTGTGTAACAGATCAGACTCCTTTGTATAGTAGGACAATTTGGGCTTACTTTCTGTGTGTTGGCACCTGATTTTCCCTGCTAGACCTTTGATAAGTATGTTTATGGGATGGAAGATGATGTGAACCGGAATATTTAGGAACTGCTAGAAAAGACTGTCAGTAGCAAAGATCCATTTTTTTTGCCTTGTCAAGAATTTAGTTACTCTGCTGTCTAAACTGTATGTTGATATTTTAGTCATTGATCTTTAGGAATTCTAGCAGGAAGCCTGTCAATAGCAAATGTCCAAGGTTTTGCTTTTTCACATGTTTGGTTGTGTGCCTAATCCAAACTGTATAGTGTTAGGAGGTTTTATGGCTTACAGTAATAGGTTTCCAAGGGTCAGTTTAAAGAACATTTGATATAAGTTTAAAGACTTAAAAACGGAAGCAATGCTAATTTTATGTTGTGTTATAGTCATTAAGACCTGGAAAGGGGGAAGGTGTTTCCAAAAAATGTCTGGAATGGAGGAGTAGATCCGTTTCCAGAAGTGTTATAGATTATTCACTTATTACTTGTCGGTTATTATAATAGCTTTTTAATGATTAAAAATACATTTATAACTTCCTTTAGGACTTATCATTTGACAAATCCCTATAATCTCATTTTATATCAAGTCTTTCACAAGTCATCTTTGTCGGATGTAATTTTGAAAACAGAATCAGAGATTATGGAAGATCTGTAGAACTCTGCTTTCATATCATGTAATGCATATGTTTTTAAGCTATGCACTGCTGTATGCTAGTCTGTGCTCCTGAAGCACTGAAATTACAATCCGTTCTTCTAAATATCTGTTGCCTCTGGTTTTATTTATATTGATACTGCAGCTTCTTATCATACATATGGTACTGGTGGCTAGAGAGAGCAAATGGTGGTGGGTAGAGATACTCAGGCTTGAACCCTGTACCTTGTATGCAGGTGTTAAGGATCTGAATTCCCTACCCACCTCCATTTGTAAAAAAATTGCAGATTTTTGCCTCATATGTGATCTGATCTGTTCCTCATAATATCTGTGGTTTCTAAATATTTCAATGCTTGATATTTGATGGTGCAGTGGTAGCATTGTTGCCTCACAGCTGCAGGTTCTCAGATTTGATTCTTGGCTGGGGTGCCTTCTGTGTGGCATCTGCATCTTCTCCTTGTGTTTGTGTGAGTTTGCTTTTGTGTCCTCCCATGTTACAAAGACATGTCTGCATTATTTCTTCCTGGGACTCTGCTGAAAATTGTTTTTTTGTTCCAAGTCAGATTGTCCTGATTAACAAATGTTAAATAAAATTGACAGGCATTTGAATTTCAGACTTCAGGTTTCTGAATGTTTAATTTTTTGCATATTTGATGGTGCAGTGGTAGCACTGTTGCCTTGCAGCTATAGGTTTTCTGGTTTGATTCTTGGCTGGAGTTCTCTCTGTGTGGAGTCTGCATCACATCCCTGTGTTTGAGTGGATTTGCTCTGATGTCCTGCCATTTTACATAGACATGTGTTTGCAGTATTTCTCCCTGGGCCTCTGCTGAAAATTGTTTGTGTTCCGTCAGAAGTAAAATTGACATTGAATTTCAGACTTCATATTCTTCAGAAAATGCATAGTAACACAACTTTTACACAATCTTTTATTCTAACAATTTTCTAAGATGAATATTTGAAATTTGTCCTTATTTTTGGGACTGTATTACCCCATTATTGGCTTTGTCCAGTTTTTGTGCTAAGGTTGACAGCTATGGTAAGAACTGAATTCACTGAATATGTTTGAGGGCTGTATTCCTTCATTACTGGGTTTGTCCAGGTGTTTTGTGCTAAAAGGTTGACGGCTATGGTGAGAACTGAATTCATTAAATGATAGCCATTTAAGTTTCAGTCTTCCTCTCTTTCACAAAGCAGCTGATCTGGCGCAGTGGTATGTTGCTCTGACTGTTTTGCACAGGGACCTTGGCAATAAAATGTATGGTGGTAACACAGCATTTTATTCTAGCAACTTTCCAAGATTATACAAGCAATGTTTAATGTGTCCCTGTTTTTTGGTCTTTTGACCCCCTCAATAAATTTGGCTTTTTCCAGATTTCTTGTGCTGCGAAGTTGAGATGCAGTTGAGTATTGAGTAGATTTTACAAGGAGCTGAGAGCTGCAGGGTAAGAGAAGTTTAGTGCTGCTTATGCCAAGTCAACTTGCATTGTTAATAGCACAACAGGTTGTGTACTTGCTTTTGATGCAGAAGGTTGTTGGTTCTACTCCCACAAGGGGTGAATGCTGCTGTACTGAAAGCTAAGATACTAACTATGAGCCTGTTATCAGTTTGCCATCAATTTCCTATTGCAATATTACGAGCTTATCATTTTTAATGTAATATAGGCAATTTTTTCTTCCTCGGGGGCATCAGACGCTTTATTTTTCGATGAAACCATGAAATATAAAGGTGTTTGCTAGCAGCAACCTCTTCATTAGTTACAGATTTATTTAATGTGGAATTATTTAATGATTTTTTACTTCAGAGATTGTGCATATTTACTGATAATGGGGGACTGTAGAATTGTGCATATTTACTGATAATGGTGGACTGTAGAATTGTTCATATTTATTGATAATGGTGGACTGTAGAAGTTTGAGTAGACTTTTATGATGGAAATGTTCTGAACTGGGAAGTTTTGTCATTAATGGTGCATGCGTTTTGTTTCATTGTTTACTGGAAAATGTTCAAAGCAATAGGAAGGTGTATCAAAGAGCACATGTATGTTTCATATGCAAGGGACCTATGATTTGAAAACAACCCAGAATTAATCTTTATCTGCCACTGGCACAATGTATTTTTTTTTAATGTGGGTTTCAATGCTGTTTCAATGAATGTGAGTTTCAAGGGCAGTGAAGTTTTAATGCTAAGTTTGTTTAGCATATGTCATAGTATTTCTGCTGTAAAATGCAAAATAAAACTTTAAATGAAGTCCAAATCATCATAGAAGTAAATCAGTATGCACATTAGTGTTTATGGTAAATGGAGTGAAATAGCCAAGTAATGGATCATTGGAATGGCTGCAGGTGGAGGCTCCATTCGACCATGATTTTGTGAGGGGGAAGGGCGGCAAACTTAAAGACAGCCCCAGCTGAACTATACCTCCCAACTGTCCAGATTTTCAAAGAATGAATAGATTTTTGTTTCTTATTTTTGGTTTGTTCCTCATAAAATTTGTGGTTTTCTGGCAAATCATTTAGGAATTAAGTCACTAAATAATGACACACCGAGTTTCAGACTTCATAACCTTCAGAAAAATGCGTGCTAAAGTAAGACCTGCTGTTCTATCAACTGTCTCAGTTTATACAAGAGCAATTTTTAGTACTGTTTATATGTTCCCCCAATATATTTGGCCTTGTCCAGATTTATTGCATTAACAGGTTGAGAGGTGCATGCAAATAAATTGCTTTATCAAATTAGGCATAGTCAAATCTCTCAACTGTCCCCGATTTAGGCTCAAAATGTTGCTCTTCCCCCTAATAATCCCTCCGCAAAATAGCAATTTTGGAAGTAAACATGGAGGGTTTACAATTAAGAAATAACTGTAATAGAGTTATAGATTACTTTTATTTCAGAAATGCATGTAGATTATTTTATTTTGTCAGCTGCTCAAGTTAGCAGTACTAATATTAAAGTGTCCCTTCTTTGACAGGTTCCCAGCTGTATTGTGTGGCTATTTTATATTTTTACATCACATTTTTGGTCCATTTTTCATAAAATTGTGTTTTTTTTGTGGCAAATTAGTGACAAATCATTAAAGACTGAAGTTAGAAAATAATGACAGACATTTGAGTTTCAGATTTCATACCATTCAGAAAATTCATACTAATGCAAGACCTATTCTATTATCTTTCTAAGTTTATAAGAGCTATATTTAAAAATTGTCCTTATTTTTGGGCCTTTGTCCCACTTCTATGTATGGCTTTGTCCAGATTCCTTGCTCTGAGATTGAGAGGTATGACAAATGTGTCAGGGCCATCACAGTCAGCCAGAGACATTTCAAATTGTGACATATTTGTTGCACCCCACTCCCCCATGTAGTGACTCTGGATGTGTCGAAGCAAGGCAAGGAGTAGTTATGCAGTGTAAATGTGCAGAGTATCCCCTCATCCAAGGTAGACACAAGTACTAGAGTGCTTTTCATCTGTCCTTGATTTTTGCAGAATGGTCTGATTTCTGTCATATTTTATGTAGTGTTGATTTATGCTTATTACTCAAAGTGCATGTTGCTCTGTGTTTAAGTAGCAATACTTTAATAACCATCAGGTAAGCTTTGCTGAGATCGTAAGATGCAAGTAAGCTTTAATAAGCATACTGTTAAAGAATTGCCAACATTGAAAGCCTTTCTGTTGTTGCCATGTAGAGAATACTTAACTAGATAATATATAAGCCTTGGGTATTGAAATGCATATGACAGTATTTGTAATAAAGGACAGGATTACATTATTTTAAGAAGCTCATTACACTTGGAGACTTCCAGTCATCTCTGCAGTCTTTACCCGTAAACTAAACAGAATGCCAATCATGTTGTCCATAACCTGTACAGTAATCCTTTTAAGCAATGTATCTTGAGCTTATTTCTTGTTTGCTTTTCATTTTTTACTTTGATCATGTTTTCCCCATGAAACAAGTAAATAGTTGTCAGGCAACAGGTCTTTTTTTGGGTAAGAAACATTGTTACAAGTGGGGGCATCAGAGATTTCCACTTTCAGCATGTTACTTGGTACTTTAATAAAGCTGAATATAAATTATAATTAGAACTGCAGTGCAAGAAGTGGTTTGAGTTGAGTGCTGCTTGTTGTTCTTATACTTGATTTTGACTGGCATTCCATTAATGTATTTAAAAAGTAATTTATTTTTTCATGCCTCGCAACCTTTTTGTTACCATCTAGATATTATGTAAGCTGTCATGCAGCCAATGCATTGAAATATTTTTATTCTTCTACATTTCATTTTGTCTTGATTGGACTCTCATAATGACGGTTTGGTGCCCAGGGCAGTGTATTTGGTTAGTTCTTGTGGTTTTTAGCATAGCTCCTCCCCCTTCTAGTTGGCCACACCCCTTCCCATTGACCCCGCCCATTCAGCTGTCTCCTGCAGCCCCCCTTTGATTTGAAGTCACCAGCCGCCACTGGTTATAACTGGTTGTGGTGGCTCCAGTGGGATTTCTTTTCATCATTTATGGTATATTTTACCACTGTGGACTTTTACTTCTTTTTTGGCTGTTGTGGATTTTTATTGGGTTTTGAATCTAGTTTTCTCATCAAATTCTATGCTACCACATGGCATCATATCTGTAGTTAAATATATTAAATATTAGTGGAATATATATTACATGAATTTCTTCTTTATCTATCTTGACTATTTAGTTCATTAATAAACAAAATAATACATCATTCATGAGGTGGCTTTATCTAGCCCCTTGATTCATTTTTCCCTTTTTAATCTAATCATGCATTTAGTAAATGTAACACATAAGATTTATTATAAACAACTATAAAGAGTTACACATTTTGTCCTAATTCATACCGTATCAAAATTGACCAATATGTATCATAATTCATGGAATCAAATACTTTAGCTATACTACATACAATTAATTTACCTTCATTTTTTCCTAATAACCAAATCTACCATCTTGTTTTTTATTAATAATAATTCTCTAACCTCCCACATACTTATTTTCAGTAATGTTATTTTGTATCATTGCTACTTTAATATGTATTACCTGTATAAAAACTAATAATCTATACTGCTTAAAGAATAGACATACAACTGTAAATGCCTTATTTCACGTTATTCACTATAAATCTTATTGTGTTGCATATTACATTTTACTTGTTATGCCACCATTTAATCAGAATAAGTCTATTAATTGAAGACGGAAAAATTGTCTATGTCTAGAGATGTGTTCACTTTAACTATTTTATAGCCATTTCTGATTTTTTTACATTCGTTTTTTTTTCCTAATGACTCCCTTTCAATATTACTTTACTTTATCCCACCCAATTTATCAGATAGTAATTCCACTTTATTCCTATAAATATTTCTTAGATAACGCTCTTCAATATTTGGTATAAATTTCCTTCTTCAATGACCTATTTAATCATTTACTTCTTCAATTAATCCACCACCTTTCTTTACTGTGCTAGTCAAAAGGAAAGATACATGTTTGTTTCATCCTCAAAATATACAAACTTTGATGTCCCCTTCTAGTCTCTATTCATTTTTCCCAAATCACTCCTCTTTTCTTATTATCCTAATTATTAATCTCTAATATGTTGGTATATTCATGCAACAACTCTTTATACTTACTGATATCCATATGAAATCAGAGTTCTCTCACCAACAAAAAGTCAACATTATTATTAAAACCTAACCACCACAATGACAATGACTCATGAAATTGTGTTAGCTAGGCAAGAGTTACATTTTGAAGAAGGGGCAGAGAATATCCGGTTAAGGTACTTATGATATAGTCATCAAATTAGTGGCTGGCACAGATTCAGCCTGTCAGTGATACATAACCTCATCATGGATCCTTCTCCGCAGTGGAACATGACATCAGTTTTAGATAACAGACTAGGTCCCAGACTGGAAATGGCTTAAGAGTTTAATACCCAATCATAACACTGAGATTTGTAATCCAGAGGAGCTTGTATGATGATGGTTTGGCAGTTGAGAAACAAGCTATGAGAATATAGGGTAGAAAAAATGAAAAAGTTTCCCCTAAAGAAGTTAGCATGCTAGCAGCATATAGGTGATGCTGGTTAGTGACTTGTGCATCAGGCAAAGTTGGGAAATCAGATATGAGTTTATTACCTAAGGTATGCTGCTTGGAGAATGCTTAGTCCATTTCTTCAATGACAATCTCTGTGACAGCCAACTAGTTAAGAACAAACTATCAATTTGCTGTACAACCTGATGAAAATTTCTCCAGTGTACTAATCAAAGTAGGCCAAATTACTGACTAATTGCAGTCCTTTGAAGACTCTGAAATCCTCCATTATAAGGTGGAGATGGTTTCCTACACTCTCCCTACTGCTTATACATATCAACATCAAAACTGTACAATCACATAGTAAGAGAAACAGTTGAACTTTATCAATAAGACCCTTTTCTTCTGTTTGTAGTGATGTAACTTATCATGAGATATAATTGATGAAACAGATGTTGTCAAGTTGTCCCTCAGTGCAACAGAGCAGGCCAATTGGACACTGGATAAAGTGAACAGTGGCACTCTATTTAAATATGAATCCAAATGACAAATGGAACCCAGTGGGCAGTGGCTAAGAATAGCAGAATGGAGGGGATGGCCTGGTCTGAATGATTAAGGCATGACTGCAAATAGTGAGACACAATTTATAGAAAAAGGATAAAAGGCTTGTCCTACAGAGTTGCATAGGCTAGCAATATATGGACTTAAAGGTAATTACCTTGTCACAAAATCAGGAACAAACTAGCTAATGACAAGCTGCTTGGACCTATGTTTTAGAAGCCACTAGACCTCAGTTGGGGGGGGGGGGCTACAGATGGCAAGCTGTAGGGAATAAGAAAGGGATGAGTCTGAAAGTTTGAGGCCTAGTTTTTCTTTGCAAAACAGCCACATGTAGGGTCTATTGAGCCTGAGGAGTGTAGGAAACCAAAAAAAGTGTCATAAGCATCTTTAAACTGGAATGCATTAATAACTATATGCTTTTTTGTCAGTTATTTATTAAATAGGTAAGCCCACTGAATATATGCATCCATTTTCATGGGTGATCTGTGAGGACTACCTGGATAAGCCACTTCTTCAGAGTCAAAGAGTATGCAAATGATAGCTGAGAGAATCAAACCCAGGATTACAGAAATCAGGTCGTTATGAACTCTTAGCATTAATTCTCTGTGCTACCTGTCAAGTTTTAATGAACTGGAATGCTTAATGAACAAGGTAACAATAAGGAGGCTGTTTAATAAATTAAAAAAAAATGTTTGATAAATTGGATTTGAAATTTAATATGTATGCACTTATGCAATTAATAAAGTGAAGGTCAGAAATGCATTAGCATATAATTAGTAAAGTGAAGGTCAGAAATGCATTAAAGAATCTAAATAAAACCCAGCATCTATTTTCTGAAAATAAAGATGGCTACAAAGAAAGAGCTAAATAGTCATTTTGAAAATGAAAGAGGGATTGCACACAGTACTGTATGGTTAGAAAAATTGGATTTTAATCTCATAGACAGAATAGTGGTATATACAATAAATTATGCTGTTAGCGCATTCACAATAATATTCATTTTGTTGCAGTCAAACTACCTGTCCAGTGTGGTTATGCTCAAAGGTAAGAGAGATGGAAAAAGGATAAACAGTTATGCACTTTAGAGCAACAATAAGGAAACTGTCACTGTATCTGAAAGAGCACATGTCAGCACTTTATCAGTTATTAAAACCAACAAATTTTGAGGCCAGATGGAAAATGAAGTTTGGAATACACGAAATTTGTCACAGGACATCTTTAATGGTGGTGGGGGGAGTTGGGATTTAAGAAAGAAGTAGGTAAGGTGGTAGTAAGTTAGCTTGAAGGGAGTGAGCTTGTTAGAAGCCAGATCATGTCCCAGATGACCTGAGGTGAGAGTAAGGTAGGCCTTGGGTCGTTGCAAGACAGTCAGGTGAGTACAGTTTCTTTGTGGTTAAGTGGGCTTAGAGATACAGAAGTAAAAATTTTTTTTTTCTCTCTGTCTCCCTGGGGGGTGGGGAAGCTTAGGGCTGGGTACTATGGGGGTATTTGTGTGTGTGTGTATGTGTGTGTGTGTGTGTGTGTGTGTGTGTGTGTGTGTGTGTGTGTGTGTGTGTGTGTGTGTGTGTGTGTGTATATGTATGAAAAAAATGGAGGTATACATAGAATATATACAGTAAAGAGTGGATCTATGGAGCAGGTTGCCTCTTATGTGTAATAAATGTGTAACATGCATTGGTGGATAGTGGTAAATCACTTACTTTGCTTGACTGCTTTTTCGTTCTTGATGGTATTATCCAGATTATTGTCTAGGAGTTTGAGAGGTGAGGCAGTTGGTTTCATGTTAGATTTCATTGGTTGTTTGCTTTGGCTGCTTTTCTGCCATAAAATTAATTTTCCATAAAATAAATTTTCCGTGTGTAGGGTTTCACATTCAGAGTTCTTGGCTGTGGTGGTGTTCAGGTCATTTTTTCCATGTGTAGGATTGTTTCCCTGGTTTTGTTGGTGGTAGTGGTGTTTTGTGGGCTTTCTGTGGGCCATTAATGGCTGGCTGCACATGCGCAGTGTGCCACTGGCCATAGTATATTAAAAATATATATAAAATAATAAATAAATAAAATAAATTTGGTTTTGGGTTGGCCGTTGAGTGGCGGTGGTTGTGGGGAGTTGCAGGGTTGCCTCGTTTTGTGTCCCTGGTGGTGTTCATGGTGTGGGCAACATAGCTGCAGTTTGTAGGCTCCCTGCTGGCAGAGAAGGATTGCACACGTGCAGTAACACTGGTGGCATTCAAAAAAAATATTAAGAATAAAATAAATTAAAGTAGAAGCCTAATTCAAGGCTAGGGTTTGGTGGTCTTTTGCTGTTAGCTCAGTTGGAGTAGCAGCTCATGTGGTAGTAGTAGTTTTTTGTGACTGGAGTGCCAGGGTCCTGGGTTTGAGACTTGTCTGGTCTACACACACACACACACACACACACACACACACACACACACACACACACACACACACACACAAAAGTCATCCTAGCAGTTTTCCAAGTTTATATGAATGATATGTATACCTTCCCCTGTTTTTGTTCCCCATCATTGTAGGCTTTGTACTGATTTCTTGTGCTAAGAAGTGGAGAAGTAGGTATGGTTGTATAACTGTCTTGGGAGTGGATGAGCTGACAGTTGTGGGTTTCAGTGTATGTTAACCTATGTGAAGTGGGATGGTGTGTGTGTATATGGGATATATATATATATATATATATATATATATATATATATAGATATATAGATATAGATATATATATATATATATATATATATATATATATATATATATATATAGATATATATACATATATATATATATCTATATATATATATATATATATAGATATATATATAGATATATATATATATATATATATATATATATATATATATATATATATATATATATGTATATTTTTGTACTTACAGTTGTCTATCAGTTTTTCAAGTAGTGAAATGGAGACCATAGCAGAGACATGGGTAATGAGGCAGAAATGGGTGTTTATCGTGGTACAAGCAGAGGACTTGTTTCGGGAGATACCGGACGAGGTTGCGACAACTTTCACACAGAGTCCAAAAACTAGGTAGAGGAGGTAAATGGGGACCAGTGCAAGAGCATCCATAGCTAAGAGATCAGGACAAATGATGACTGTGGAAGAGAGAACAATGGAAGTTGAGTCACCGGATTTCAACACCTTCAGCCTCGCAGGTAATAATTTGTTAGGCTCTCCTAGGGTGGACATGGAAGGACAAGCAGTGGGGAATGATTGTATGGGGTTGGGTGAGGGTATGCAAGGCAGAGTTAAAAGAGGGTCCAGGGTCTTGCAGGGTGTAGGTGTAGGTGTAGACACTGCAGTTGTTGTGGGTTTGCAGGTATTAGCGGGTCATGATTTCAGTTTTGATAGTACCCTTTTTATGTTGGAGGAGGATGAGGACCCTTGTTTAGATGAAGTAGGGTCAGACTTTGGGACATGGCCAGGGGACTGGTTGATGACACAGGCCTTAGGGCAGGAGGGTACGTCAATCCTTTTAACTCCTCTTATATCACTTGTGAAGGAGAAGATTTGGAAGGGTGAGTTTTTAGATATATTTGAGCTAGCTGATGCGGATGGGGTACAGCATTTGATGGAAGCTGAGATGGTGAACGGGAAGGACCTTTTGGCAGCATTAGGACGCAGGTGTTTGGGTAAGTTTCGGCAAAGGACATGGGAAAACTGGGTCTTGGGTTTTATATATTATATGGCAGTGTGATTGGAGAGGGACAGTTCTTTGGCCCTTCAGTTACTAGCATATTTTTTTTTAATTTTTTTTTTTTCAAATACATTTGAATTAATTCCATAGCACTTATACATAACATCATAAATAACTATGTATACTGTTTACATTAGCCTGACACTATAACAGATCTTAATGAATACAGTTACTTTATAAGTATGTCCAAATCCATTATCAGAGTGTCTGATCAATTATTGTATAGTGTCAATCAACTTTAAGGCTTTTCCCCAAGGGTTGTTAATAAATGGCTTTGGATAAACTCTTAGTTCTTTAATTTTATTTTCCAATAATGCTGTGGTCTTCTGCAGGCTGTAGAAGTCTTCCAAAGTTGGTATTGTGCTTGTATTCCATCTTCATTATACACTTCCTTGAAATTGCAAGTATAGTCCATACTAAATACGTTTGACCTATTCAAATAAGAACTTTCATTCACATTTAATAATACAAGAGCTTTAGTTAAATAAAATGATTCATTAAATAAAGCTTGTAGAAAGTTATTAATACCATTCCAAAATGGCTTAATTTTAACACAATCAAAGAAAATGTGGTTCCAGTCTGCATTGTGTACTTGCTCACATCTCCAACATATTCCTTTTATGGAAGAACTAATTTTACTGATTCTGTCTGGGGTTAAGAATGTTCTGTGCAAGCATTTCCAATTAAAAGCTTTCCAGTATTGTGTAAAGGATGTGTATTTTATCAATAATAAGATATTTGTTTTAATATCTTCAGTTAACTGTATTGACTGTCCTTTTGTTATATATTTCCAATATGAGGTTTTGGGTGTTGTTTTATAGTTTATCAATATTTTGTAAAATTTTAAAATACTGTTTCCCATTTCAAAGTAGTTATATATGATTTCATAAATGTATTTTATAAATTTAGGTATTTCTTTAAATGAAGAATTGTTAAATATTCTACTTAAATCTTGTGAATATGACAAAATGCTCTGTAAAGTTAGCCAGTCCTGTTGTGGAATTTTGTATGTTGCTTTTATTACTTGCATATCTAAAACTTTTAGTTTTTTGATACATTGGAGCCAACAAACAAGTCCTTTCTGTTCCTAAGAATTAATAATTTATCTATATATTTTATGTGGAAAGTTCTTTGTGACTATAAATGGTGTTAAAAGATCAAACCAGATTTTTAAGTCTATATTTACATTAATAATTTTCCTAAATAAGTCAATGCAATAATTAATCATATGGGTTTTAGTGGGCTTAGTTGCATTATATTGCATACTTATACAAAATATGTGCCATGGCAAATTGTTTTTATCTGTTATTTGAATTTTTTTGTAAATCAAATTCATTTATTGATATTACAGTTAGTAATTCTATATCAGGAAACTTTAATCCTCCCTGTTTCCATGGCTTGATATGATGTATTAAAGCTATTCTGTTTCTGTTGGGAAACCATAAAAATGTTATTAGGCATGAATTTATAGCTTTAAGTATATTCCTTTCTGGTAACAGTTGTATTGCAAAGGCTATATATATTGGATCTTGGGCAGTAAAATCATTTTTGTTAACTGTAGTATATCTTCAAATGTTAATATTATTTTGTATCATTTTTCCACATATATTTTAATTGTACTGATGATATTATTGTAGTTTTTGAGACTAATTCATTATTATCCTTGCATAACTCAATTCCTAGACATTTTAAGGTAGATTCCTGTTTCCCTCTAATGTGATCCCCCTTAGTCTGCAGTTATTTTTTTTATTTAAAAATACAAATCTTGATTTTGATTTATTGAAATGGAGTCCTAAAGTCATGTGAAATGTGTCAATTAATATATCTAATTCTTCTAATGTCTCTTTTGTATTAGATAATGTTAGTAATATGTCATCAGAAAATAGCATTACTTTAGAATTGTATTGTTCATAAACATCTATTCCTTGGATTTTTCTATTGTTACAAATTGAATCTGCCAATATTTCAATAGCCAGAGCAAACAGAATCTGTGACATGGGACATCTTTGTTTAGTGACTTTTGTTATATGTATAGATTCAGAGGTAAATTGACCTAACTTGACATATGCTAAATTATTTGAATATATATATATATATATATATATATATATATATATATATATATATATATATGTGTGTGTATATATATATATATATTCTTTAGGAGATGAACAAGGGATACAGGAAATTCAAATAGCATTAGGACGTTGAATAAATAGTCCCAATTTAGGGAATCAAAGGCTTTCTCTATAAGCCAGTTATGAGTGTTTCTTTGTTTTCTTTATTAACATAATGTATAACAGAAATGATCATTTTAATATTGTCATGTGTGTGTTTATTATATATAAATCCAGTTAGATCATTATTGTTTTGGATAGTGGTATTTTCATTCTGTTAGTTAATATTGTCATAAATATCTTATAGTCATTATTTAATAATGATATAGGTCTATATGAGGTACAGAGGTTTGGGGATTTGTTTTCCTTTAGGATTGGTGTGATTAAGGAATATCTCCAAGAGGGTGGTATTAAAGCTTGTGACTGAATTTCTAATAGAGTTTTATGGAAGAGGGATAGTATCTTTGAAGGAAAAAGCGTATATATTTCCATAATTATACCATCTATACCTGGAGCTTTATTATTTTTACCCTCTTTTATTTTATCTGTAATTTCTTTGCAGGATATGGGTGCTTGCAGATCTAGTTTTAATTTTTCTGGTATTTTTTTTATATTAGAACATTTTTCATCTAGATTTAATTGATCTATATGTATATTTTCTTTTAGGAAATGCTCCATTTAGTGATTTCTATAGGCATCAAGAATGTCACCTATATCCGAGACATTTTCCCTTTTTCTTTTCATGGAAGATACTTTTAATGTTATTAGCTTTAGATTGTATTTTGATTCTTGTGGATAAATTATGTAGATATTCGGGAGAAGTGGCCAAGGTATTAATTTTTAGTTTTTAGCTAAACTAGTTTTATGTGTTAGAATTATATTGTCTTTATTGTTTAATACTTCTGCTTTCTTTTTCATCTCCAAATGATTTTGATTTTTTTCTGCTTTTACTGACAATATTTTGCATTGTTGATCGAATAATACAGAATCCCATTCTCTGATTTTTTTATAACAAGTTAGGTTTTTACCATATATATAAGCTTTTAATGAGTCCCATATCATTATTTTATTTATCTCTGTGGTGTAATTAATATCTAGGAAGAACTGTAATTCAGATAATAACCAGGGTTTGAACTCTTTAATTTTAGTTATATCTGCTGGAATTCTGAGTTAAAGATTAATGATTTGTACCCATTTTTAAGTTTTAGTATCAATGAATTGTTGTTTAAAAAGGGGCAGGGAATGATTGAGAAATTAATGATTTTAGAGTGCAAGACACGGGCAGCAAATATTTTATCTATTCTAGTTCAGGTACCAAATCTGTGATCTTGATGGGAAAACAAAGATTTATCTTCTTTAAATTTGAAAGTATCTACAAGATGAAATAATTCTACCCACTTGGTTAAAGCTTTTGATACAGCAGATGTACGCAGTGGTCTTTTATTTGTAGTTTTAGAAATATCAAATATACAGTTGCCTTTATAATTATTGGAAATGAAATCCAAGTGTTTTTGTTTAACAGTTCCTGTTCCACTGCCTGGGAACCAGTATAAATTGGCACTCTGTTATTATATTTAACTATTACTAATGCCATAAGGCCTTCTTTATCTTCATACTTATATATGATTTCTGGGTTAATCACATTTGTTTTTCATAAACTTGTTACCCTTTTGTCTTATAAGTGGATTATGCCAATATTATATATTCCTTAGGATTCCATTTGTAATTGTCATTTGTTTTGAAATGAGTTTCTTGAAGGAAGATAATTTGTGCTTTGTTCAGTTTTAAATATTTCAGTAGATTTAATCTTTTGCTAGGATTGTTTAAGCCATTGCTTTTTAAAGATAATAAAGTTAAATCCATCTTAGGTTATTTAGACTATGTATTTTTGTTTTATTGTGACTATTAAACATTTTCCTCTGATATTTGAGCTTTTAAAGGAAATTATCAGTTTTATACTTTGAGTGTTTACCAATAAAGTAATGTTTTGGTCAGGCATACTAAACATGCGTTTGTGAAATAAATTTAAATTAATAAATGTTAACAAAACTAAGATCTGTACTAGCCATGGAATGAAAATAATTCCTAATCTAATGGATAAACCTAAGTCTATCAGATTGTCACTCATACCTTGACAATCCAGAACATCTGAGCTCCATAAATTGAGTTATCATATGGAGAATATTTGTAATAGGAATAAGCAATATTTATATTATTTTGAACAGATATAGTGCTTATACAGATATAGTAACTTAGACAGAATTCTAATATAATATACGTCTACTTATTGTATAAGCAATTAATATTTACATGAAAGATAAATGACAAGCAATTCAATCATAGTAAAGTAGGATGTATCATATATAAAACCTCAGTAAAAGATTATAGCACACATCTATTTACCATATTCACCCTTATTGATGGTCTTTCAAAACATATACTTAATATAAATAGATGCTAATAATATTAAACCTAATGTTTATAATACAATGTATTTTAATGGATATATCAGAAGTTGTATTTCATTGTTTGCCAGCATTTAAGTAATAACTTTGTTTGTTGCTAACTTACTTAAAGCATCAAGTTTGTTTTATGTGAACATTGATGAAAGTTAGTGCATTTTAATTATAAGTGCATCCCTCTTCCCCCCATTTCCTACACATAAGGATTTTCATATATGTAATTTCTTAGTATAAAATGAGTAAAATTATAGGTTAAAAACAACAAATTCACTTATTGTGATTGATTACAAATTCCCTTTCCATATTCATAAATTGCCATTTTATGGCATATACTGAAAGTTTTTACATTTAAATAGCAACATTCTATTTTGTATAATCAGCAAAGGTTAAACTGAGTGATTATTGTCAATTTAATAATATTTGTTCAGAATGTAATTGTTAGATTCTGTAACATTCCTAGTTCAGGCTTCTATTGTTTTCCTTGAACAACTTTGTCAGTTTGATGTCATGTATAAAACATTAGTTACCTTGGTAACAACTTAAGTATTATATATGATCAAGATGGGTTACAAACCACAATTCAAGTTAAAGCAATTATATGACTTGTTATGCACATTTACTTATATGAGAAAATCATCATGCTTCCCCTTGATATTCAGTATAGTGTATGTCATTTATGACTAGTTAAAACAGTAGTGTTATTATACACAAGCCCGTGTTATTAAACTGAGTGTATATTTATCAATTTAATACTATTTGTTCAGAATATGATTGTTACATTCCGTGGCATTTCAAGTTCAGGCTTCTATTGTTTCTCTTGAACAACTTTGTCAGCTTGATATCATGTATAAAACATTAGTTAACTTGGTAACAGCTTCAGTATTATATATGGTCAAGATGGGTTACAAAAACTACAATTCAAGTTAAAGTAATTACATGATTGTTATGTATATTTACTTATATAAGAAAATGATCACACTTCCCCTTGATGTTCAGTGTAATGTTTGTCATTTATGACAAGTTAAGACAGTAGTGTTATTATACACAAGCCAATGTTATTATATCCTGTCTTTAATATCTAAATTCAGCAGCCTCTTCAGCTTATATGACAATTATATATTTTATGTCTAGATTTACTAAAATCCTACATTACATAACTATTGTGTGTGTTTTTTTAGCTGCCGCTTAGTTATTTCAGAGACCACAAGCTGTAATGCTTATTCTTAGTATTAGCTCCTTCCAAGCATGTTTATACAGTCCATAGACTTTAAATTATGAGACCCTTCTGGTTTCTTATTTGTTATAAGTATATTTTCATCCTTATCAGTACTTCAAGCACGGGCAACAATGCCCACCCAATTTTGCCAGAATACCATTCACTAGTTCATGTGGTGTGTTTCCAGGCTGTTCTTAAAATATCCAGGCCAATATTTGTCCTATTCCATTTTACCAGCCTGTTCCATGCAGTGGCCACTCTGCCAGTGAACCACTCAACACACCTTCCATTCCAACAGATATTTCTACGAAGGAAATCTGATGACTGTCTAGCACGTCCTGGCAACTCCAAACACCCGTAGAATCAGCTATCCCCATATGCCCAACACGTCCAAGCAAGCTCACCTCCCAGACCACTGCAAAGTGCACTGCACAAGACTCTTAGTCTTTCACAATAGCTCAGACTTCTACTCTTATGTAAGTCCTTAACGTGTTTGGACCAAAATACATTTTAAATATAAAATTGCGCTTATTTTTTTTTTTTTTTTGTCAAGAATCAACTTAATGAGCTAAATGAAGTGTTGGTAGACCATCAATGTGTTTGCATGTGGTTTAAAACAGCCCTTTTATTATATATATATATATATATATATATATATATATATATATATATATATATATTTTTTTTTTTCTTAAAACCAGAAACTTCATTGCCGAGAGTCATCTCGGAGGCTCCTCAGAGCCATTAAGCATTATCATCACTCTGTCTCCATTACCATAGCAACCTGGGAGCATCCGTTTCTGTTACTGTGTCGGTATACTGCATACGAGAGGCTCGTGATGCACCTGAAGCAAAGGTTCACTTCACTGCAACTTCAATCCTAAATTCAATCCCTCCCTTTCAGCGAGGCAGCAGCCAGGAAAAGAATGGAGAGCAAAACTAGCATATTTTTTGACTATATGGGAGGCACAAAGGTTATGACCAAGTAATATGTGGCTTTGGTATGATCAGAAGTTCTAGAAAAGGAAGACTGTTGACAAATCCATGCATTGGGAAGTTAGAAATCCTGATATCTGGTTGTCTACCATGATGGACAGCTTTGGGATGGGTAATAGAGTGCGTAAGCCAGCAGAAAATGGCATCGGGATTTGTTGGGCTTTTAATGCAGGGAGATGTTCATGGGCAGGCTGCAGATTCTCCCATTCTTGTTCAAAGTGTATGGGTGCACATTCAGCAATGGAATGCGGTAGAGCTGAGAGTCAGTTTGAGGGCCAGGCATCTTATTTTCTGGGTCAGAGAGGATGGAGTGGGCCTCCCATGGGACTACAAGGGGCATGTGGCATGGGCAATTTTCATGCCCAAAGGATGGGGTCTTTTCAAGGAACTAGGAGGCACCCAGGTGACTCATTTGCCTTTTAAGGTACAGGTGTTGAAGGAGTTGCTGGGGAATTGGTTGAGGGTTTTTTGAGGGGATTTTCGATTAAGTCTACTTTGGTGGTTGATGGTAAGGTGGAAAAATTTTGAAGTCAGTACAGCAGAGGGAGGATGTCCTGAGAGTGTTGATGGAGAAGGAATGCCAGGCAGGTAGGTTGTTGGGCCCATTTGATTGTCTACCATTTACCCAATATAAAGTGTCACATTTGGGTTTGGTGCCCAAGAAGAGGCCAGGTGAGTTTCACTTAATACATCATTTATCTTATATGGATGGCAATTCTGTTAATGATTTCATCCTGGAGGAGGAGGTATCTGGACAATATGGTCCCCATCATTAGAAGTTTTTAGGATCCATGGCGGGTTAAGGTAGATATTGAGTTGGCCTTTCATCTGCTGTGGTGCAGGAGGAGGAGGATTGGCCGTTACTGGGCATGGTAGTGGGGGTTAGTTTCTATTTTGACACAGCTATGCCAATGGGATGTGCAGTGGCTTGTTCTGCCTTTGAAAAGTTTAGCATGGCTTTGCATTGGATATGGCAACAGAGGGTGGAGGGGCAGAGAGCAGTACATTACCTAGATTGTTTTTGCTAGTGGGAGAGAAGAGATGGGAGAGGAGAGACAAGGGGCACAGGTGGCAATGTGTGAGTTTGTGAAGATGTGAGAGGTTTTAGGTGTGCCATTGGCTAAATATAAGTTGGAGGGTCTAGCGAAAGTGTTGGATTTCTTGGGTTTGAATGTGAATGCCGGCCAAGGTTTATTTAGTTTGCCAGAGGGAAAAGGCTCTTCATCTAAAGGAGAAAATCATGTGGGTGCAGTCCAAGAGTAAGGTCCAGGTGAGAGAGGTGATGGAGTTGTTGGGGTTGATGAATTTCCCTTGCAGGGCAGTGCATCCTGGGCATACGTTTTGTATGTCTGTGGCTTTTCTGTTGAAAGGAGGGAAGAGAAAGCACCATAGGGTAAAGGTTAGTAAATTAGCAAGTGAGGACCTAGCTTTGTCGTTACAATTTTTACATCAGTTTAATGGGATCACATTTTGGCAGACAGACTGGGAAGGTCAAGGGGATTTACAATTGTTTACAGATGTAGCTGGTGGTCTGGGTATGGGAGCATTTTTTGCAGGGCAATGGTTCTCAGTACCATAGCCTCCTCATTGGACTGAAGAGTGGAAATGGGATGCTGCCTTTCTAGAGCTTATGCCAATTTGGGCTGCATCAGTGGTATGGCAGGATCATTTGAGGGGTAGTGTTTAATTCAACAATATTGCAGTGTTGAGAGTGTTGCAGGTTAAGAGAGCCAGATTGGCTCAATTCTTATTGGCTCTTCATAAGCTACTGTTGCAGATTTTATTGATTAACTTTTCTTTTACAAGGATGCATGTGCCAGGGTAAAGAATGAGAAAGCTGACAGCCTGTCTCGTTTTCAGTTTTGCAGGTTTCGGCAGGTGGCCCCAACAGCAGCAAAGTATCCCTTGGTGGTACCAGACGAGATTGGGCAGTAGTGATCAGCGGGTTGGTGCAGCAGTCATGGGTAGTATCCACAAGGAAAGCATACAGTAGGGCATTGCATGATTTTGATAGCTTTGTGAGGCAGTTACCGGAAGAGGAGTATATGTGGTTGGAATATTTATTGCTCCACATGCTGAGGAAACAAGGTAAGGCAGTATGATCGGTGAGGGTGGTTTATGCAGCAATTGGTGTATTCGCTCGATCAGCCAGATTAGAGGATTGGACTGGGTCATGGACAGTTGGGCTAGTTTTGAAAGGTTGTGGTAGAGGGGAAGGTTCTTCTAGGGATAGGAGATGGCAGGTGACTATGGTGATTTTAAGAATGTTGCTAAAGGGTTTAAGCAGAGTATGTGGAATTTCAGAAGAATATGTGATGTGGGGTACAGCAAGTGTATCGATGTATTGTGCAGCTTTCTGTGTGTCTGAGTTACTGGGTTCATTGGTGTGGGATGACATGCTTATATTGTCAAGGGCAGTGCACATCAGACTAAGATAAGTGAAAACTGTTCAAGATGGGAAAGGGACATCTATAGTTTAGGGGACGTTAGGTCAGTATGGATGTGTTCAGTGGCATTAGGAAAAAGGCTGTGTGTGGCTAAAGAGGGTAAGACAGAAGGATTAGTTTTTACATCAGTAGGTGGTACAGCATTAATGGGTGAGCAATTGAATTTCATTATAAGAAAGGCCCTTCTCAGTGTTGATTT